>NW_004086137.1:0-32293 GCF_000220395.1 Ichthyophthirius multifiliis
TATATATATATATATATATATATATATATATATATATATATATATATATTTATATATATATTCAAAAAAAGGATTGGATTTTAGATATTTAAAAAGTAAAATAAAAATATTATATTAATTTCCTGACCATTAATCTATGAGCTTAAAAATGGAAAGCGAAGTAGATGTACCATTAAAGAACATTTTATGTTTGGGAAATGAATTTGAATATTTTAAAGAATATGTTCCTTTTGTAGACTAAGGAAGATTAGTTCATAATATAAGAAAAGCAACAAAAATCGGTTACGCTTGTATGGATGTACCTATGATTTCTAAAAGGGAATGTTACTTTTTAGGTGCTGGATATAATCTATTAGATGAAACAGGAAGTATTATGTTAGTATCGAAAACTATTCATAATGTAAAAAAAAAAAATTATATAAACAAATAAAAAAATATTAACAATAATAAAAAATGTATATATATTTACAAAGGATACTTAATTTTGTAATAAAATAGGTTTAGAAATTCCAGAAAATAAAAATTATATTAGATTAGATTATAAATATTATGTATTGAATTTAACTCCATTAGGACCATAAAGATGCTATTTGTAAATGATATTTAATGTAGATTATAAAATCCCTTTAATACCGAAATCTATAAAAAATTGGTGTGGAAGAAAATTCGCTTTATTTTTTGTTGAAAATGTAATTAAAAAAGCTACTAATTTTAAAGGTAGTAATTGGGAAAAAGCTATTTAGAAATCTAAAGATTTTTATAATTGGATAGATTAAGTTTTAAATATTTTTTTAAAAGATTGTGAATTAAATGAAAAT
This sequence comes from Ichthyophthirius multifiliis, assembly GCF_000220395.1. NCBI lineage: Eukaryota > Ciliophora > Oligohymenophorea > Hymenostomatida > Ichthyophthirius > Ichthyophthirius multifiliis. The sequence goes on from NW_004086137.1 coordinate 819, forward strand.
AATATTGAAATATAAGAAGTAAGAAAAAGAATAAATAGATATGTATTATAAAAAAATATTATTTATTGAAAAATTTTATACAATTATTTAATATTATTTATTTAATAAAATATAAAATTATTATAATAAGCTTTGAAAATATATATATTTTAAATTAATTATTGTTAATATAGTAACTTTACATATATAAATATATTTTTTTTAAAATAATATAAAAAAATTAATATTTGAATATTTTAAATATAATATAATTAATTATTGTTTAAAATATATTAGTTAAAAATTAAAATTTTAAAATGATTTTATTTATTAAATAGTGAATATATCAATTATTCAGATAAATATAATTTATTTATTATAAGTATTTTATAAAGTCAAAATAATTATACTAACTAATTAATATTCTTCATTGATTATTAAGTTTTATAGAAAAATTTAAATATTAAAAATAAATAATTAATAGATTTAAAATTATATATAATATAAATATATAATATATTATTTATATTTATATAAATATATATATATATATTTATTATACATATATATTTCTTTATATATTTAACACATCATTTAAATAAAAATGATTTTTTTTTTTTAATCAAATTAATTAAATGCTTATTTAATTATTATTAAATATTATTTGTTTTTTTAATATAAATTAAAAAATATATAATTAAATAATAATGTTTATATTTTAAATAAAAACTCTTAGTATATAATTTATTTATATATATCTTTTTTTATGTCTAATACAAATTATATTTATTTATATATTAAATAAAATATAAATATTTTAATCATATCTATAATTTAATTAAAAATCATGAGTCTAAAAAAAGCAGTATTTTCTTCATCAAAACTTTTAAATGGTTTGAATTCTAAAGTATGTGTAATTGTAGGTATATATTTCATACAAAAAAAAAAAAAAAATATATAAAAATAGGTTCTTAATGGGGTGATGAAGGTAAAGGAAAATTAGTCGATATTTTAGCCGGAAAATACGATGTATGTGCCAGATACAATGGAGGAGCAAATGCTGGTATAACAAATAAAAAAAATCCTAAGAAATATAATATAATTAAAAGGTCATACAATTATAGTAAATGGTGTAAAATATCCTTTCCATTTACTCCCATGTGGAATATTATATCCTTAGACTTTAAATTTATTAGGAAATGGTACAGTAATTCATTTACAAACAATGTTCGATGAATTAAAATAACTCGATAGAGATAAGATATGTTATAAAGGAAGATTAATGCTATCAGACAGAGCTCATTTAGTAACTTCTTTATCTATAGCTGCAGATTCTAAAAACGAGGAATAATCAAAAAGTGTATTTTTTTTATTTTTATTTTTTTAAAGATAAAAAAAAGATTAATTTTTGGGAACTACCAAAAGAGGAATAGGTCCCACATATGCCAGTAAAATGAACAGATATGGATTAAGAATTGGTGATTTGAAAAATTGGGATACCTTTTAATAAAAATATAACTATTTATAGTAAAAATTTAAAGATTTCGATATATAACCATAACAGGATGAATTAAAAGAATTCAAATAATTAAGAGATAGACTTCTTTCTGAAAACATGATAGTAGATTCAGTTTATTTATTAAATAAATAAATGAAAGAAGGAAAAAAGTAAATTATATATATATATATATATATATATATATATATATATATATATATTTATTTATTTATTTTATTTTTTACTTTAGAATACTTGTTGAAGGGGCTAATGCTTGTTTATTAGATATTGATTTTGGTACATATCCTTATGTAACTTCTTCTTCAACTTCTGTTGGTGGAGTTTGCACAGGATTAGGTATTCCGCCTTAAAATATATAAACAGTTGTAGGAATAGTAAAAGCATATACAACTAGGGTAGGAGAAGGTCCATTCCCTACTGAATTATAAGGTGATTTTTTATTATAATAAAAATAATATAGACACATATAAATTTATAGATGAAAATGGTGAACATTTTAGAAAAGTAGGAAGAGAATTCGGAACTACTACTGGAAGACCAAGAAGATGTGGATGGTTAGATATTCCTTTGTTAAGATATTCGAATATGATAAATAAATTTTCATCTATTAATATTACTAAGTTAGATGTATTGGATTAAATGGATTAAATAAAAATTGCAACTAAGTATTTGATAGATGGAAAAGAAATCGGATATATGCCTTCAACTATTGATGAACTATCTTAAGTTTAAGTTGAATATATTAAACTTAAAGGGTATTTTTTAATTTTTTTATGTTTTATTTTTTTTTTAATACTTTAAGATGGAAAAAAGATATTTCAAAAATTACTACATATAGATCTTTACCTAAAGAAGCTAAAGAATATATTAAAACTATTGAAAAATTACTTAAAGTTCCAGTAAGTTGGATTGGAACTGGACCTGAAAGGGAATCAATGATATAAAAAAAAATATGAGGAAGAATATATTAAAATATATTAAAATTAAAGAAACATATTTTTATATTATTTTTATTTATTATTATTTTTTTGAAATATATAAAAATAATTTTTTAATTATTATTGATTATTTATATATTGATTTTACAAAAGATATATATATATATATAAATAAATATATATATATATTTATTTTGTTATAATTATTTTATTTTTTATTAAAAAACACTATCTAAAACAAATAAAAAGGCAAAATTAAAAATAAACCAATAATATCTTTTTTTTTATCTAGATTAGATTTTTTTTTTTTAAATAGAAAATTCAAAACAATTTATATTTTTTATTATAATATATTATAAGTATTTTATTTATAATCATATATTTATTCTTATAGATGTTTCATTTAAAAAAATATTTATCTATTTTTTATAGATTTTAATTATAAATTCGAAATTGAAGAAAAAAAATATATATATAATTTTTTATATTTAAATAAAACATATTTATTTTATAAAAAACTTAAAATACAAATGTATAAAATTAAATTAAATTAGAATTAATTTATTTATGTTTTATTTAATCTTAAATTAATAATAATTCAATCATTTATTTTTATGAATAAAATAAAAAAATAAAATACGGAATAAAAAAAAGCAAAAAAAACAAACAAATACATATATAGATCGAATATAAATAATAAAAATAATAATCAAAAAACGATATTAGCATTTTCAATTTTAAATCCAGCTTTAACCAAAGATTTAATAACAAGATCTTCATATTCATCTTAACTAACTTAGTTATCTCTATTAAGATCAGCCATATCTAACCAAACAGCAACATCAGCTTAAGAAGGAGCAAAGTTAGCCATTCCCATTTCTTTATAAGTATCTTTAATGAGTTCATTGATTTCATTTCTATCTAAATAACCACCAGCATCTTAATCATATTTCTTGAATAATCTTCTCGCCTTTATACATATAAAAAAATAATAAATTAAAAAAAAAAGAAATTATTACGACATTCAATTTAGTTTCAATTTCTTAAGGATATTATTTTTTTCCTGCTCTTTTGACTTTCTCACCACCGCCAAATTATTTCGTTTCAGCCCCACATAAATATTTCATACATAAGTTTTCTATATCTTCTATTGTGCATTATTTATCTCCGTTAGTATCAATTACTCTCTAATAAGAATTTGAATAATCAATATTCAAATTTATTTAAGTATTTAAATATTTGTAAGTATCCTATATCATAGAAAGGCTATCATTTGCATCGATTCTTCCTTTTCTTGATCTATCATATTATTCAAAAAGTCTCTTAGCTACAGCTTTAGCATTCTAATTTTATTTTATTTGTAAATAAGATAAATAAATTAGTATATGTAATTACATCAGGATCAGTTAAAGCACCAAGGGGGACTGCTGAACCTATTTATTGGAATCCTCCTTATTTTCCAGCTCTTTTTACTTATTCTCCATCATATATTCCTTAATATGATTAATCGTAAGCTTGACCAGGTATATTTGTGTATTGGTACTAGGCTTGGGGACGAATTTAAGTATTACTTCCGCTTGTATAGACTTAAGAATATTCAGTTACTTAAGGACCAGAAGTTGTGTATACTTATTAAGAATATTATACAGTTCCGTAATTTGAACCTCTCATTTTTATTTATTTTATTTTATTTAATTTTTATTTTAAAATAAATTTTTTAGTATTATTTACTTACTTATCTTTTTATATATAATAAATATAGAAATATATTTTTTATTTTTATTTTTATTTCTTTTTTTTATTTAAAAAATTTTATTTGAGAAATTATTTAAAATTTTAAAATTAATAAAAATATATATGTATACTATTTAATAAGTTATTTAAATATTTTTTAATTTAAAAATAATTAATAATTAAGTGAAGATATAATTATAAGAAAATATTATAAAAATTAATTAAAAATGTAAGTTATTTTTTTTTTTTTTTTAATTATCTATAATAAATAATTTAGTTTTTTTTTTTAAATAATTATTAAATAAAATCATTAAAACTAAAAAGTTTGATAATTTAGAAAAAAAAAGATTAATTAAATATACATTGAATAAATAAAAATAAACTTTTTTTTAAAAAAAATTATATAGATTTTAATTTATATTATTTAAAATAAAAAATTATCTATTTGTGTAAATTAATTTCTATTACCCAAATTTTTTATTTTTATATAATTTTAAAATAAAATTAATGTAAAAAAAACAGTATTTTTAATTAAATAATTATCCAATGAAAGTTCTGATTGAAATAAAATATTTATAATATATTATTTTTAGTTATTTATATTTATTTTTTAAATATAATTTTTATTTTTTATATTTTATATATTTAAATAATTAATTTTATTTGAAATCATGCATTAATTTTAAAATATTAAAAAGATATAGATGTATATGTATAGACAAGAAAATTTTATTTTTAAAAACTTATTAAACAAAATAATAAAGTAATCTATCATACAACATAATTTATAAGTTGCTTCTTATCAAAAAATTATATTTAATTATTAAACTTATTAATTTATTTTAATTTATCTTGCATTTCCTATATTTAATAATAAACTTAAACCTTAATATTTTTTAATATATAATAAAATACTTTTTTCCATTGAGAAAATTATTTAGAATCAGAAAAATATTAAGAACTTAAATTATGCAAATCTTATATTTATTACTATATATTATATTCAATTACATTATATTAATTCTAAAAAAAAAATTAAAAAAAAAAAATATATTATTTAAAAAAAATACTTATTATATATCATCAATATTAAAATAATAAGGATTTTTTATATTACAAACAAAATTTTAATTACGAGACATATTATTACTTTTTTATTTTTAAATAAAAAAAAAGATTGCTAGTAAAAAATTTAGATTATAATTAAGTACTTATAATCATTAAAATAAATCATGTCTATATTTTATTATGTAATTAAAAACTATTGAATTTCATATAATTTATCATTTTCTTATTTTATTTAAAAATCAGAATAATTAATTTATTTTTATTAAGGTAAAATAACTTAAGAAGAAGATCTTTAGGATAAATAACTTTTTTTCTTATTATAAATTTCATTTAAAGAAGCTTTACAATTTTCAGATTTTTCATTTGTCTTTTTTTTTTAAAGAAAAATAAATAAAATAAAATATTATATTATATGTATTATATTTATTTTTAAAAAAAAATACAAATAAAATATCTTTATATTATTAATTATATTCAGCTGAATCCTAACAAGATGTAAATAATTACAATAGTTTTGGTCCATAAGTAAAGTTCTTTTATTTTTTATGTTTCTTGCTTATATTTTATTTTTTATTTTTATTTTATTTATTTTTTTAAAAAATAATAATAATTTTATTACATTTAATAACCATTTTATAATTTTTAATAGGCTGTTTTTATAAAAGGATTTTTTTTTGTTTCTTTTTTATTTTATTAATATTGCAAATGAGAATATGGGTTTAAGTCTAAATTTATATAATCTTATGTATTCATAGTATTTAACTAATATATATATTTTATTTCGCTTTTCTTATTTTCTTATTATTATTAAGTTTAAAAATTTTTATTTTTTAATGTTATTGATTATTAATTATCAAATGATTGATTCTTTTAACAACTATTTGATATATATATTTTTTAAATTTATCCCAAAGTTTTTTTTTTGGTTTTTTTAAACTATTGTTCATCTTTATAATTTAGTTTATTTGAATAAATATTATATTCTTTATGAATTTTGTTGCTTTTATTTCGTTTATTTCTTTTATTTAAAATTATCTTTAATTATTAATTTGGATAGTGAAATATGTTTTTATTTATTAAACTTTTTTATTAATTATCTAAAGGTTTTTCTTATTAAAATAAATTATAATTTGAAGGACAGGAATTTTGATTTTCTAATAATTATTCAGCACAGTTTTTTTTTGTTTTTTATTTGTAAATGGATTTTTTATTTAGGAAGGTTGGCTATTATTTAATAAAAGTGCTTTTTAATTATATTTTTATGTTGTTTTTTTAGTAAATTTTTGGATTTATTCTAAATTTACAAAACTCAAAAAATCTAAAAAATTAGATTAAAGTTAAGGCTTTTCAATCACTTTTTTTATTTTTTTATTTTTTATTTATCTTTTCTATGAAAGTTATTTTTTTAATTAACAATTAACTATTTTTTTTTTTTAAAAAAAAAAAAAATTGATATAAATTAATTAAAAAAAATATATATCTTAGAAAATTTCGTTTATTTTAAAGTATCAAAATATATAATAACAATAATTATTTAAAAAAATTAGTAATATAAAAATATAAAAATAAAGGAAGATTGATAAACAAAAAAAATTACAAAATTAAATAAAAATTATATATTCTAAAATTTTTATTTAAATATTTAATAAAACAAAAATATTATATAATAAAAAAATATATAAACAAAATTAAATTAATAAATGTAATATTTACCTTCACATAAAAAAATATTTAAATATTTTTTAAAAAAATTAATTTAACGTATAATTATTTTTTTATTTGATATTAATTTTATTAAATTTATAAAAAGTATAATTTGTAATGAAGTAAGATAAAATTTTAAATAAAAAAATTGATTTTTTTTTAAATAAAATAATAACAGAAATTGAAATAAAAATTAATATTTTAACTAAACTAAAAAATTATAAATATTTAAAATTTTTTAAAATATTAAAATATTAAGATTATTTTTTAAAATAATTATATTAATAATATCGAACTTTATATTAAGTATTAAATAAATAATTTAAAAATATATAAATAATAATATAAAATTAAAAAAAAATTAAATAATATTTATTCAATCATATAAATATTATATAAATTAATATTTTTTAATTTAATATTATATATAAAATAATATTTATCATCATTTATATATTTATAATAATTATTTTAACTTTTTTTTTATAAATAAAATAATTAATATATAAAAAAAAGATAAGGCTATTTAAATTGAATTTTATTTATAAAATAAATTCATAATAAATAATTATAATATAAATTTTATAAATAATAAATATATTTAACAAATACATAAATAAATAATTTTCTTAAACTGAATTATTTATTTTTATTTTGGTTCTATAAACAATTATTTTTATATTAAAGCCATACATAATTTTCTATTTATAAAAGATCTTTAATTATAAGAAAAATAATATTTTAAATTTCTAAACTAAAATAGTTTTATTAAAATATATTTTATTTTTTTCAAACAAAATTAATAAAAAAAATAAATAAAATTTAAATCTTATTATTTCATTTTTTTTAAACAAAAAACTTAATTTTAATAAAAGTCATTATATCTATATTTTTTATTTGAATTGATTTTTGTCTATATATTATTAAAAAAAACAAATATATTACAGAAAAAATAAATGTTTAAAAGTAATATATATATATATATGATTTTTATTTTGTTTCTTATTTATTATATAAATTATTCTTCATTTTATATTAATTTTTTATGTTTTAATTTTATTCATATTTTTTTTGTGATAATTAATAATATCACTTTATTTTTCAATATCAATAGCTTCTATAATATATCTATATTCCCTATTAGCCCTTATATTGTATGTCGCAATCATTCTTTTTTAAATATCCTCTAATTCTTCATTAAAAGGTTTTTTTTTCTTTACCTCTAATACTTTATTTCTTTTAAAGCAAGCATTATATATTACCTTTAAAAAATTTGAAATGGTCATATTAATACACACAATCCCTGAAATAATTAACAATAAAATAAATAAATATAGAATATTATAAGCTCTTTCTTAAATAATATTATTTTCCTTAATACTTATACTAGTATTCCAAACATTATTCCCTTCAATTAAAATATAAGAATAATTTAATTAAATCTAATTTGAAGTCCTTGTAAACATTGCTGGATTTCCATACATATATAATCCTATTAAAAGATGAAAAATTAACGAAAAAGGTAATATTTAAACTATTCTTTTATTCAAATAACTATCATAAGTAGGTGGTCTTCTACATATTCTTAAAAGTCTATATTTATAAATCCAGTATTATATCCCTAAAGTAATAAATCCTACCAAAAGTAAAATTGGCATTCCGGAAGAATAAAAAAGACAGGTAAAAATTACATTTAAAACTAACGAGTAATAAGAAATAATTGTAAACTAAGGACCAATTATTGCATTATTGGCAGCTTTTTAAATATCTATACCAATTAATTTTTTGGTTTTGAGAACTCGAGAGTTTTCTTAAAAAGGAACAATTAAAAATTAGAATATAAAATGAGTAAAAATAAAAAAAAACATAGTTGTAGTTATCTTAGAACCAACTGTATTATACCAACTTCTATCGAAATCAGGAGAGAAGGTTTATTTTTTTTCATATTGATATTCCTTAAGGGGAGGTATAGGTTCAGATATGAATAATGCAGGTATCATTCCATAAATATCTGCTTATAACTATATATATATAATTAAATAAATATATATAAATAAATATATATATATATATATATATATATATATATATATATTTATATATTTTTACTATAGTTGTAATAATAGCTGTATTAATAAAAATAGCTATAAATGCTTTAGTAACAGTATTAGTTATTTACATAGTTATAGTTGAACACCTTTTAAATTCGGCTAATGAGTTTATAATTTTTTAAATAAAAAAATTAACAACCATAATTACTAAACCAGTAAATAAAGTCAAAACATAGGTATATGCGTATCTTGCCCAAGTATCCCAACATAAATTTTATATTGTTTAATCTTGAGTAACTTCTGAAAAATTAAGCTGCGAACAATAACAATTTTTATTTTCAAAATTTTATTAAGCTTCAGATAATGATATGTTATGGTTAGTACATTTATCAATACTAAAAGGTTTAGCTATATTAGCTAACATAACTATTATAAAAGTAAATATCATAACTAAAAATACTAAAAATACAGACAATAAACCACGAAAAGATCTTTATACTAATATATATATAATTATATATATATAAATATGTATATTTTTTACTTGGTGTAACTTCTAAGTTTTCCCATTTTATGTTTGAAGGTTCATCAGGTTTTAAATTTATTTATAAAGGATAAAGTTATCCCCTATAATTAAATAATAATTTATCTGGATAATCTCCACAACATGAAAAATTAGGTATTTTTTAAATTTCTTTACTTACTTTTTTCTTATCTTCTATATTATCAAATATTAAATATGCACTTAAGGATGGATATTCATTATGTTAAAAAAATACCTCGTTATTGCTTACTTTTTTCGATAATTTATTCTTCACAATTTCAAGTATTTTAAGGCTTAAATCTTGTAACTTTTTCTCATAAATCATTAATTGCTTACTTTATTATTGATTAATTCCTTTAAATTTGAGCCTAGCCTTTTCTTAATTTATTAAATCAATCAAATTCGCCTCTTCTTTATGCAAAAAAAGAGTATTTTCGTAATTTCTGGCCAAAAAACACTCATAAACATTCGCATTAAATTTTTCTTTAAAATGAGCTGAAATATATTTCGGGTTAATTAAATCTTGAGGAAATCCTTTTACATTTATTGCATATGTTGATGGATAATTGAATTTTTATTCTATATTTTTTACAGTTTTTTTGGAAAAATATTAAAACCATATAGTAAATAATAAAAATACTAAAGAATATGTTAAATCAGGGATTGTTACCCATTTTAATTTTTTTTTCTTTTTTTTTGAAAAATATATATATATATATATATATTTATTATTATTTACTGTTTCTTCTACATATTAATCTATTTTTAAAGCGTTTGAAATTTTCACTTGTTATAATTATTCAGCTGTCGCGTTATTTGGAGGTGTTTCAACTATTAATTCTGTTTGATTAGATAAAGAAAGTGTGCTTAAAAGGTTTATATTAAACTTTATTCTATCTAATGAACCTCCATTAAGGTTTTAGTAAATTGCGGGGATACTTATTATGAACATAATCAAGAAAACTAGTGAAGAATATTTAATAAATTCAAAAAAAAGACGTAAACCAGTTCCATATTCTGAAAGTTCTTCTAGATTACAAAATAGACTAAATTATTATTATGTATCGGTGTTTAAAACCATGTTTTTTAGTCTAAAATCTAATGCATCTTCCCATTTTGCTAATTATTCATCTTTTTTTACAACATTTTATATATCTTAAATTTATAAATATGATTGACCTTTTATCATAATTTTTATTTTTTAATATTTATAAAATTTATACTATATTTTATTTATATTTAAATTATACATATATATATATATATATATATAAATTAATTAAAATAGCAAAATTTTTTTTTCTTTAAATAAATTTTTTGTTATATATATATTTTTTAAAAATAAATTAAATTTAAAATTATTTACTTTAATATATAAATATAAATGAAAATTTCAAATTTCTATTCGATGTTTTTATAAAAATCATATATATTTAATTTAATAAATAAATTAATTAATATATTAAATTGAGGTAAATACTAAAGTTGTTTTTTATTTATATATAAAAAAATAAAAAAAATAGATAAATAATAATAGTAAAATAATTATTTAATTAACTTTTATATTAAAAATAATAATAAATAATATAAATAAATAGTATATTAACTTTATATAAATAATATTATATATATATTAATATATATTTAAATATTTTTTTTTTTTTATATACATATTTTTAAAATTTATTTTTATGTTAGTAATTATAAATTATTAAATATGAATTTTATACTGGAATAATAATTATTAGCTATAATTTTTAAATATTATATTTAAATTTTTTTTTATATTTAATTAAATACATATATTTAATAATTTATAATATAAAGTATAATATACATTCATTTAAATATTAAAAATTTAAATATATAAGTTTTCTATCAAGAATAAAAAATAAATAATTTAATATTTAAATATATTAACCCATTATAAAAACAAAAAATATATATTTATTTTAAAGAGTATTTATAAATTTATAAATATCTTTATATATTTTTATTATTATATTATTAATATATTACTTCATATAAAAATAAAACAATTTATTATATATATATAAATATTTATTTACATATATATACATATATATATTAAAAACATAAAAATTCTTAAATAAATCAAACCGATTAATTATTACTTTCAGTTTAATTAGAATCGTTTTAATTTTTACTACAAAAATACATACAACAGTAAATAATTCCTATAAAAAGCATTATTGCTGATAATATTAATGAAATTATTTTTAATAATTTTTCATTTTCTAAATTTCCGCAAATTATAGTTGCTAAATAAATAATATATATTCCTCTTCCGAAATAATTTGATAAGAAATTTAGATTGTTTTTTATTAATTCATATTAAAATTCCGATAAAATTAATATTATTCCAAATAATATTGAATATATTGGTTAAAATACTAACCAAGGTTAATCTAAAGCTAATTTTATATTAAAAAATGCGAAAATTCCGAAAGCTACTAAAACTATACCTATTACTATATTAAATTGCTTTAGAAAATTTTAAAATTTATTATTTTAACACATTTTTATTTATATATATATAAATATTAAATTAAAAAATATCTATTTTAATTAACAAAAAAATTATTGTATTATTTATAGTATTTTTTTTGTTTTTTATAACATAAAATAGATTATTATAAAAAAAATAAACATATACATACACTCTCACATAAAAATAAGACAAATATATATTTTTTTTCAATATGTTTCTTTTAAGTATTAAAATAATCCTTGAATTCCTTTATTTTTCATAATTTCAACTGTTTCTTAATCTAAATTATTTCCTTATATTATCTAAAAAATAATTAAAATTAATAAATTTTATAAATATATAAAATATACAAAAATTTTCAAATTTTATAAATTAGTGATTGATTTAGGAATAAGGGAAATATTATTATTTCTTAAAGTTAAACTTTATAATTTTAAACATTTATCAATCTAACATAAATAAAAATAATAAATATATTATTTTCTATATAAATATGTAATTTTTATACTTCTTCATTAATTTCTAAAATTTAATTATCAGAAGCATCAAGTTTTTATAAATTAGGTAAATTAATTACAAAATTAATATGAGTTAATTTATTTTTAGAAATATTAAATTCAACTAAAAAATTAAGATTTTATATTTCATTACATATTTAATTATCAAATAATCCACAATTATGTAAATGCAATAAAGTTAAGTTTTTAAATTTCCTATAAAAATTAAAATTATATTTAATTTATTTAAAAAATAAACCTATTTATGAAGGAATTCTATTTAAAGGATTTTAAGAAAGTATTAATTATTTTAAATTTTCTACATCGAAAATTTCTGGATTTAATTCTTCTATATTCTCATTTCTTAAACTTAGGAATCCCTATTATTTTGCAATTAGAAGTTTTTATTATAAACCTAAATAATTAATATATATTTATAAATATATATTTATATTTATATATATATATTTGTTTACTCTCTTATTACTATTAACTAGTTTTTATTTATACTTTTTATTCTTATTTATCATTATTTTATTATTATTCTTATTTATTATTTTCGTTATTACTTTCAATTTATTTATTTTGATACAATTAAAAAGCTTTATCTATTTAATCATGTGATAACCCTTTTCATTTATTTATATAATATAAATTATTTTATTTTTTTACCTTTTTTTCTTAAAAATATCCTTTTTTCTATTTCCGGAGTTTTCTATACACTAGGCTAAGCCAAAAAACGTACAGCTATATCAATTTATTTTTATTATTCTGCTTTTTGTTTATCTTCATTATCTCTTTTCTTTTCTTCTAATTCTTTTTATTTTTTTAGCTCTTCTTCTTTTTTAGAAGCATTATTTCCCATTATTATATATATTTTATTGTTTCTTTGATAATAATGAATATTATTTTAGATATTTTTCATATAAAATAAAATAAGAATTTTTATTAATTTTTTTTTTATGATAAATAAAAAATATTAAAAGATAATATTTTTATATTTAAATAAAATAATGTTTTATTATTAATAATCAAAAAAAAAATTAAACATTATTTATTATTCTTATTATTTTTTGAATTAATAAATTTTTATTTTATAAAATTTTAATAGATAATCATATAAAAATAAAATATTTTAATATAATATTTTTAATGATTTATAAGTTTGTAATTAAATATTATTTATTTTTGTAAAAATCTTTAATTATTATTAATTTTTTTTTATTACAATAATAAAATTTTATATAGATTATTTTATTCAGAAAATAAAAAAATTTAATATTTTTTTTTTGAATAATATCCAAAAAACTAGTAATGTATACATATATATTAATAAACTAAATATACATAGAATATATATAATATTTTTTTCTTTACAAATATCATATTTTTTATATTTATTTATTTTATTTATCTATTAATTTAAAGTAAGCTAATAATTTAGAATTTGATTTTTAATAAAAATAACTATAAAAAATATACATTTTAAATAACTATAAAAATTATACAATTTTTATTGAGTTTTTAAAAAACAAAGAAATAAAAATAATATATTGAAAATTAAACATTTAATTTAGATTTTAAAAGTATATTGTGGCTGAACATAAACTTTTAAGGGCAATCATTTTTTAATATAAAAAACACATATTGTGATTAATAAATACACAATAAGAGTATTAATTTAACCCATAAGTAAAAAATATTGAGTAGCTAAAATATAGTTTTAGGTTATAAATATATATTTTATACGGTTATATATTTATTTTATAAAAGAAGAAAATCAAATATAAAAATATAATAAATTGAAAATTTTCTAAACCAATTTAAAAAAAAAAAAAAAATTAATCTAATATTAAATTTTTAGTAAACAAAATTAAAATAGAAATAAAGAAAAAAACACTAATAATATAAATACATATAAAAAAAAAAAAAAATCACATACTAACTTAATTTTAAATATTAATAATACAAAACCCAACTTTTTTATTTTTTTCTTATTATTTTTTTTATTAAACAGCAATTTAAATATCCGCCAAACTAACCAAAATATTATCTTTAAACTTCAAAAAACACTTTTTGATTTTCTTTTTAATAATTTAATCATATTAATCATAAATCAAGCTATTAAAATCAAATTTTACCTTTTAAACTCTTCCATCGAATATTTAATAGTTATCTATTTCCCTATTTATGCTTAAATGACTCAATCTAAAAGGAAATTTTAAATTTCCGGAAAATCCTGCGCTTTATTTAGCGGAAAAAACTTACATTTTCTATGTAAGTTTTAGCGTATTTTCTTTCTTTTTTAATTCCACAGCTCCTATATGTATATTACTGTTTGCTTTTTTAATAATATTCTAATATTTTCTATTATCTAGATTATTATTAAAGAAAATCTTCTTTTAATTTTAATTTTATTCTTCCTTTTTAATTCCTAAACCAGGAATTTCCATATCATTATCACTTTCGGAAGAAATGAGAAATTCGAGACTTTAATCGAATTAAAGAATTCCTTTTTTTTATTATTCTTATTAAAAACGAAGATGTTTTTTTATTTGTTAGTGTATCTATTTATTTAATTTCATTTTCAATTTTTCCAATATTAAGTCTTTTTATATCCGAATCATCTTTTTCGAATTCTCCTTAAAGCATTTTATTATGAAAAACCTAAGCCAATTCTAACTAGCCTAAATAAAAATATTATTTTCCTATAAAATCGTAGGCTTTCAGTTCACTATTTTTATCTTTTAAAAACCAAGAAAAATAAAGCATTTTTTTAAAATAAAAAAGCGAATTTTCATAATATTTTAATTCAGAAAAACACTCGCCTAAATTTTTATAGCATTTTAGTCTTAAAGCAAAAAATAAAGGTATTTAGGCATTATTTTTAGCCTATTTATATATTTTTATTGCTTTTTGAAAATTTTTGTTTAATTTTAAAATTTTTCCTTACATCATTTGACTTAATACAGCTATTGCCATATTTTTTTATTTCTAACTTTCGGTATTTATTTCCTAAATGATTTCATCTAATTAATTCCTGTCCTTTATTTAGTCTAAAGCTGAATTAAGTAAAGGTATTAATTTAGTTATAGAAGATATAGATTATTCAGAAAGTTAAAAAAAAGTCTATTTTTTTATTTCAATATTCTTTTCCGCTGATAAGTTTATTATTTTTGTAGTCTTATTTGTCTCGAATTTTATATAATTTAATATATATTTAGAAACTTATATCCGATGTAAACTATATAAGTATTTCTTTTATATATTTTTCTAAAAATTGTGAAAGTCTCCATAAATATTGAATGTTTCTGATTTATTATTGGAGTCTTCCTATTCTTCATTTTCAGTTTTTTTGACAATTTATTCTTCCGTTTCGTCGTCTTATTATTATTGAGTAAAAAATTACTTATTATCTTTTTAATAAGGAGAATTCATTACAAATTTACTTTTTTTATTATTTTCTTGAATTTAAGTATCCTTACTTTTTTATTTATTAACACTAGAATAATATAAATCGTTTTTAAAAGGGGAAAAAAAGGCTTTTCTAGACGATTTTTAATGTTTGTTTTTTTCAGTTTTTTTAGGAATCTTTTATAAAAAATATTATGAATGATTTTCTGTAAGAGTAGTTTATAAATGTTCTGTTAACAGAGAGTTTTCACTTTTTTTAGATTTTAAAAATAAATTCTTTATTTAAAATTGTTTTTTTGGTTAGTCTAGATTAAATATAAGAGTTTTTTCTTCGGGACTTCTAGATTAAGTTTAATTGGATTTTATATGATTTTTTAAAATAATAGAGTTGGTTTTGCGGGATGTATATAATATCATTATTTTTAGTCTTTTTTAAATATTATCCATATTATATTTAATAATTTTATTTTTATTTTAAATTAAATATTATTTTAAAATAAACATTTATAAATAAAAATTATTTTTTATAAATTAATGAATTTAGAAAAATAATTGAGTTTTATTTTTAGTTTTTAGATTGTTTATTAATTTATTATAATAAGAAAAACATAAAAAAATGAAAAAAAAATCTTTAATTTATCAATTATTACCTATATATATATAAATATATATATAGATATATATATATATATATATATTTATATATTTATACTTATATTTATATATATTTGTAAAAAAATAAATATTACTTTCAAATTAATTTTTTATATGTTATTACTATAATTTTGTATTGTTATCTTTTAAAATATTAAAAAAAAATTAAATTTAAATTTATAATTACATTTCTAATAATCAATATACCAATAATCATCTTCTTAATCATCTTTTTTTAAGCTTTACAATATTTTTATTATTTATTTGAACTTTAATACTTTTCTTCATTTCCATCTTAAGTAATAAAGCTTTTATATACACTTTTATTATTATTAGTATATTTATTAAAAGCGTTTTTGACTTCCTTTTTTAAAAGAATAAAAAAATATTTATATTTAAATACTTATAACTTATTTAGAAAAGATTTAGCCTCCTATAAATCTATTTCTAGTTATTTAATTTTAAAATCTTAAGATGTTTCTATATAATTTTTTTCTTTTTCTAACAATATATTATACTATTATTATAATTAAAAATTTATAATTTAATATTCTTCTTATTAAATTTAAAAAGATTGTATTTGTAAAAATTATTATTCTTTTTACTCTAATAATTCTTCATTTTTCATTTTTTCATTTTCTAATTATTGTTTTATTTATTATTTTTCTTTTTCAACTATTATTTTTTATTATACAGCATATTCAAGCTATTATTTTATTTCTTATTATATTTTCTTTAATTTAAAATATATATAGGTATAAATATGAAATATTAATTTTAATTTTGATTTATTTTTAATTAATTTATTTTAAAAATCAAATTAAATAAAATAAAATAAAAAAAAATAAATATTTATAAATAATAATAAATAAAAAAATTAATGTAAATAGAATACACTAAAAAATAAAAAAAATTGTAATATATAAATAAATAGATATATATATACATAAATAAATATATTTATATATATATATATAGTATAATTATATTTTTATATACATTTAAATTTTTAAATATAAAAAATATACTTATTATATAGTAGTTTATTCACAATTCTATATTTAGTTTATTTATTATGTTTTTTTAAGATCATTTATTAATTATTATTTTCCTTAATCTTCTTCTTCTAAAAATTTATTTAAATCAAATATTGCTTGCTTTTATTTTTTATTATATTTTTATTTTTTTTTTTTTCTTTACTTCAGCTTATTATATTCTTTCTTATAAATAATCTATAATATCCTCTTAATTTTCTGGAAAAGGTTTCATTTCTTATAATCTATATATTCTCTATGTTTTTTTTTTTATTTTTACTTATAAAAAATATATATATAAAAAATATATATATATTTTTTACTTCATTTCTTTCTCTATATATTCTTTATTTCTCAGATATAATGCTCTATTCTTATTAGTCCTTAAATAATAAAATAATATATAATTTATTTTTTTAATATTGAATTATTATTTTAATTTAATATATAAAGTCAATCGTATTCTTATATATTGTATTTTTATTTTAAATTTTTTTAATATAATCTCTATATAATTTTTCATATTTAGGAAAATCAAATTTTATTATAAAAATATAATTAAATGCATTTTGCTTATTTTTTTTTTATTATTTATGAAAAATTGAATACTTCTTAATTTTAAGTAAACTCATTTAAATTATCTTATTATATTTAATCTTAGTTTTATTTTAAATCTTCATTTTCAATTTAATATAAAAAGCCATTTTAATTTTAATTGAATAGATTATTTTATTGGTTTCTATTCTTATGATTATCTTCATCTTCAATCATTTTGAAATGATATTTTTTTAATATTTAAATATAAAAAATTGAAATTTATAAATTACAAAATTATAATATGATTATTAAAAAAATATTATATTAATAGTTATTAAATATTAATAAAAAAAATATTCATATTAAATTTATTTTTAAAATTAAATTAAATTCTATTATGTTTTCATTTATATATTTAATAAATAATTTATTAATTAAAATAAAAAAAATATATTTAATTAATTTATAAAAACAAATATAATTTTATTACAAATTTTCTTAAATACAAATATAAAATTCTTATAAAAATTAATAAAAATCAAACTTATAAGCAATAAAAAGTATATAATAATTTTAAATTTATTTCTCAATATAAAAAACCATAACTTACGATTTAAAAATAATAGATTATTCATAAGCAAACAAAAAATTAATACTTTTATAAACAAAAAGAATAATAAAATATTTAATAATAAACATAAAAGTATATTAAATTTATATATTTAATAATTTTGATAATAAAATTAATAAAAACATTATATATATTAATACAAATATATATATTACTTATTATTATTGATTATTTTATGATTATTTTAAAAAAAAATAATCAAAAAAAAAGAACATAATTAAATTTTTCATACCTTTTTTTTATAATAAATAAAAATACAGGAAAATACAAAAATATACTATGTTAAAAAATAATATATTTATTAAAAAACAAATATATACAAACGTAATATAAATTAAGTTTATGTTCCCACTCCTTGATAATAATGTTAAATATAATTTAATTAAATACATTCTAGAATTTTATAAATTGTTTAAAAATTAAATTAGATTTTTTGAAGATATATCTTTTAAATACGAAATAAATTTTATATATATTCTTAGAAAATTTATATACGATAAATAATATTTTGACGTAAAATATTAATTTATATATTCCTAAAATTATTATGAAAAAAAAAAATATAATGAATAAATTGAAAATGAAATAGCATGAAGCTGATATTTATTTTAGATACTTAAGATGATAAAATTATGAATTTTCATTAATTTTTAGAGAATTTTAAAATTTATATATATATTAAATATATAATAAATTTTATTTTTTTTTTAAAAAAAAAATATTAAGAAATACAAATTTTTAATAAATAAATTCTTTAGTTATTATTAATAACTAAAAAAAAATCAAAAATTTAATAAATCATCAAAATTCGATTTTTTTTTATTTTATGCCTATTATTAATTAGGTAAATCGAAAATATTATCATTTTAAAAATTTGACTTAGCATTTCCAAATTAATTATGTTAATTATTATTTTATTATTTTGTTAAAATATCAAAATCGTCTAAAAGATTAAAATTCTATAAAAAAGAATTTAATTATGAAAAAAAAAAAAAATTATAAATAAAATACATTAGAATTAGTTTATATTGGCTATTATGATTAAAGTTTAGAATTATTATTTTTATCATTTTATGGTTATGGATTTTAAATTGGTAAAACTACAGATGATTTAGAAAATTATTTATATTATTATTAAACATTTTTTTAACTTTATATATTTTCTAAAGAAGTTTCTTTTAAATAATAAACAAAATATGAATAAAACAAAAATAAAAAAATAAATATAATATATATATATGCATATAAATATATAAAATATATATATATATATATTTATATATATTATAATATATATATTTATCTATTTATATTTTAATATATATAATTATTTTACATTTTGTATTTTTATTCCATGAAATTCTTTAAGCTTTTATTAAAATTTTATTTTCAAATATTGGTATTTTATTTATATTTGTATTTAAATCTACCCATACTTTATTATTTTATATTTTCTATCTATATCTAAATATATATTATCCTTAAACTGGGAAATTTTCAACTATATCTGTATACGATATATCTTCTATATTTTTCTAAATTCTATTTTTTTTAAATTATAATTTATTTATTTTTAAAAAAATAAAATTATAAATCATTTTCAAAATTTTTTATTTTTATACCCAAACGCATTAGGTTAATTAATATCATCTAAATCATCTTATATTATATAGAAAATCATTGTAAATGCAGCTTTAGAAGAAGACATTTTTATTTTATAAATTTATATATTTAAATAAAATATTTTTTTAATTTTATTTATTTATTTTTCTTAAATTTTTTATATAAAATATACAAAAATTATACTATATACAATAATAATTATATTCAATCATAATTTTCATACTTTAATAATTTTTTTTTTTTTAATATTTATTTATAAACAAAACCTAAAAATAAAAATAAAAATATATAAATTAATCTATTTTATATTAAAAAATATAATAAAAAAAAACATTATATAAACTTATATAAAAAAATAAAAATTCTAATATTAAAATTTAAAATTAACTATTAATTTATATTATAAATCAATAATAATAATAATATATTTATATAAATATATATATATTTTTTATAATATTTATTATTTATTTATAATTTTTAAAAATAAAATTATTTTAATATTATTTAAAATTAATAATAAAAAAAAATACTAAATAAAACAAATATCAATCATCTTCTTATCCAAACTAAGTATCAAAAGCCCAAAGTCCAACTTTTTTTTCCGAAACAAATTCTTCTTCATCTTTCCATTTCTAATATTATTCTGGTAAATTAACATTCTCATTTAACCTAATAAGTCCTTTTTAGATAAGCTTAAAATTAACACTTTAATTAATATCATTAACTCCTTATTTAGTCACTACAGCAAATTTAGTTCCATTATTATCTTAATAAACATACTAAAAGTCCATTTTTTGTTCCCAAACTAAATCTTTGAAGCTTTCATCGCTTTCAACTGCCAATGAGTGTTTATCTGGAAGTCCTTAACAATAAGCAAGTCCTAATTTAACAGCAAAAGGTGGTATATTAATCCATTTTTCTGGCATTTTGCACATATCTTCTACATTAATCTTATCATAGAATCCATAATCAATAAAGAAGACCTCATATTTGCTTCCTTAAAGCCTTCTAATGACCTTTCCTCTATAGAATTTTTCATCTCCTGAAAAAACGCCTACAAAAGGAGTACCTGAAGAAACCGGATCTTTTAATTTTGGGAAAGCATCAAAGTCAAAATCATCTAATTCATTTTCGATTTTATCTAAATCTTTGATTCTCTATACATCATGTACATAGAATTCATCAGTAGAGATAATTTCTGTCACTTTAGTAGTTATTTTTCCAGAAATATTTTAAATTTAATAATCTGAATATTCTCCAGCATTTTGATTTCTTAAAATATCTATATTTAACTTCTAAGAACTAAAAATACCTTTTTTTATTCCTTAGCTATTTTCTCTAAATCTTCATATTCTTATTATTACTTACTTTTTCCAAATGAAAAACATAAACCTTCTTAAAGCATAGAATTTGCAAAACTAGTCTTATTTAAAAATATCTAAGCATGAAATTTACCTTTAGAGTCTATTTTTTCCAATTTTATTTCAACATCCCTTTATAGGAGATTCTTTTTGGAAAAATTTAAAGCAGCATTTGCCCAGGTAGTATATTCGGCTATATTACTGTCTGGAGGAACACATCTTATACCACTTAAAAGTAATAATATGTGACAAGCTTATTCATTTATTCGGACTTTAAAAAGACTTCCGCTTATTATTAATTCAACTACACCGGTTAATTTTGGAGTTCTTTTTATATATAAATATTAATTATTTATTATTCATTATGTTAGTATTTTTTATTTTGATTATTATTTTAATGTATATATATATTAGAATATTTTTAATTTTTACGAATTCAAGAATGTATAAGCTTCATTTAATTTCTATTTATTTTTAACCCTTGAGTAATCGTTAAATAAATGAATAGGAGCTTGTTTAGAAGAATGTATTTGTTTTAATTTTTTCTTAGCTTCTTCTTCAGCTTATGTATATTCTTGATAAAATTGAGATTTTTCATCGTCTGTTCTTGCAGGATTTAATAAGGCGTATCCTTCTTAAAGGATTAATTTCTATACATAATAAAATATATATAAATATATATAAATATATATATATAAATATATATATATATATATATTTATATATTTATATATTTATATATTTATATATTTAATTTTATATTATATTACATTTATATTTGTATCTTACAAAAATACAGTAGCAAAATTCATTTATTTATTTTAAGCTTCATTTTCTTCTTCCCATGCTTTTTATATTTTAACCATTTTTTCATATTCAAATATTACATCTACTTTTTAACCAATTAATTTCTTTCTTAAAAATTCTTTACTTTCATATGCCCAAGGTTTATGAGGACGTTCTTAAGTACCTAATTAGGGAGCACGTACGTTTACTAAAAAAAATCGTGCTACGTTTTTTGTTTTTAATGATTAGATTGTTAAAGAATCTCCAGAATGTACTTCTAGAACTTCGCCTATGAATTCTATATTTTTTACTTTTAAATCTTTATTTGTTTTTTTATCTCTCTCTTGTTTTTCCATTTTTCCCAATTAATATATATATATATGTTTTTTATTTATTTTTACTAGCTTTTTTAATATATATTATTTTTAATTTTAATTGAAAAAAATCTTTTAAATTAAATTCTTTGCGCGTGGTTTTAATTTATTAAATATAAAAATAAAAAAGATTTTTTTTTTTTCGGTTCTTTTTTTTTAGAAATTAAAATAAAGATTTATAAATAAAAACATATAATAAAAAAATATGAAAATATTTAAAAATTTATATATATTAAAAATATTATATTTGTAAACATTAAATGGAAAAAAAATATTAAATTTAAAGTATTAAAAAAAAATAGCAAAATATATTAAATGAAACATACATTTATAAAATAATAAATATTATTATATTTCAAAATTTTAATATATAAATATTATTGTAAATCAATATTTTATATATAAATATAAAAATAAATATAAATAATATGTATATCTATTAAATATATAATGATTATTTTTTTAATATTTATAAAATTTTTAAAAATATTTTTTTTTTTATAATACAATAAACTTTATTTAATTAATTAATTATTATATTTAAAAATTATATTAAAATGCATAATTTAATAAAAAAATATAATATGAATATGTTTAAAATTATATATTATATTTTTACTATTATTTTATAAATTTTTTAAAAAAAATAATATAATAAGTTTATACATAAATAATAATATATATATATATATATATATATATTTATATATATATATATATATATATATAAATATATAAAAATATTTATATTTATATATATTTTTTGAATTCATTTTTATTATAAATAAAATATTATTTTTATATTAAAAAAATTATTATATTTTTATTTTATTTTTATATTAAAAAATTTATTTTATTATAGTCGTAAAAATAAAATTTAATATTATTTTTATATATAATATATATTTATTAATTTTAACTGTTCAATTTTTTTTTTAGAATTATATTTATAGACTATTAAAAAATTAAAAATTTTTACTTTTATAAATAATATATATATATATTTTTAACATAACTGAATTTAATTTTTTTTTTTTAAATAAATTAAATTAAATAAATAAATATTTATATTATTTCTAATAATATTTTTAACTTTTTCAATTACTAATTTTATTATTTTAATCATAATTAATTTTTTATTTATCTGTATAATACTATATACTAGTTTCACTACTTAAATTACTACAAATATTCTATTAATTATTAATAACTTAAATATTTGATTATGCATTTTTATTATATTTATCTTTTTTATTTGATATTTTAATTTAATAAGAATAATTATTTTAATTTAATAATAAATTAGAAAGTAAAAGTTTATTTTATATATCATGTTATATTTTTTAATAGGAATTATATTTTTTAGTTACGGATTAATGTTATTATATTTCTTTTTTTTAAAGAATTCTATTTTATATATTTAAGAAATTATTTTGTTTTTATTTATTTTAATTTAAAATTTTTTTTTTTTTTGGGATAATCCCATTATTAAAAATGAATCGTTTTCTGTTAAATTATTTACATTAATTGAATTTTTGGTATTTATATAGTCGGAATTTTATATAGAATATGTTCTTAACAGAGCTTGACTTTAAGAATTTTATCTTCTCTCTTTTATAGATTAGAATTAATTTTTTATTAGGAATTATTTTATTTCTTATTGATTTTAAATTAATAATAATAATTTATTTTTAATTTCTTATTCTGAATTAATATTTTATGTATTTTCTGTAATTTATTTATTTTATATATATTTTACTTAATATTACTACTATTTAAATAATTATTAACTATTAATATTTATGTTATCATATTTTTCACATTCTAATATATTTAAATTTTATTCTTTTTAATCTAATTTATTTTAATAATCAGATTTATATGAATATTATTATTAACTATAATCTTCTTTATTTTTTTTATCATTAATATCTTTATTAATATCGTTATTATAAATATCTTTATTAATATCATTATTAATATCTTTATTAATATCTTTGTTAATATCTTTATTAATATCTTCATTATTAATATCTTTATTAATATATTTATTAATATCATTATTATTATTATTATTATTATTATTATTATTATTATTATTATTTTATTTATTAAATATATTTTTAATTAAGAATTTTTTTTAAGTATTTTAATTATAATATTATTTATTTTATACATTTTAAATAATACTATTTCTATTTTATCTTACTAATTTATTATTATCTTAATTTTTTATAACAGACTTTTTAAATTCTTGAAATTTTATATCATTTTGACTTTCTGCTTTGATTCTTTATAATTTTATTTTTTAATCTTCTATCCATACATCTTCTTAATTTTACATATTATCCTCTATTTTTATTAACGACTGAAATATTTTTTATTAATTATTATGTTCTATATCATTTATTAAATAATTATTCTATAGTGAATTTCTTTTAAATAAATTATTTTTATTTTTTTTAAAAGCTTATTACTATAAGTTTAAATCATTTAAATCAAAATTAGACTATCTAATTTATTTATAATTTTTATTTAATTTATTATTAATTTAATTAAACTCATCTTTATGATTTTCTAATATTTTTTAAATTTATTAACTTTCATTATTATTAAATTCATCATTTTCAGTTGAAAAATGCTTATTTAATTATTACTAAAAGGAATTTATTGAATTATTATCATCTTTATTTAACTCTTATGTTTAAATGAATTTATTAAAATTTTATTATTCTTCTTATGGAATTTACATTTTAGCTAAATTTATTAATCTTTCTTTTTTAATTTATTATTTTAAATATACTTAATTTTTTAGTTTCTCGAAAAAATTATATCCAAAAACATTACAAATATCCTTTTATTAAATATAAAAAAAAATATAAATAAATAAATATATATATATATATATATATATATATATATATATATATATATATATTTATATAAATATGTTTATTAAATATTTTACATTTTATTCGAATTAATAAAGTATAGCCTCTTAACTATAACATATAGCCTTATTTTATCTAAATTTTATATTTTAAACGATTTCTTCATCACCAAAATAACTGCCTTTACCAATAATTTTTAATCTATATCTAATTTTTTAATTATAGTTTTTTTTTTCACTTTTAATTTTTCTAATTCAGTATAAGTATTTTTTTACTAATTATATATTTATAATATTTTTTTATTAATTTAAAAATATTTATTTATATACATTATTATATTAATCTTCGTTATATTTTTATGTTAATTATTCCACTTATTCATATTATTATTATAATTCTAATTCTCCTTCTTTTATTAAATAAAAAAAATTCGAAGTATCTCCTTCTGAATAAATAGGTTCTCTCATTTTTAGTTTAATTATTTACATTTAATGTATAATTTAATACAATTTTCTATCAGGTGCATTTGAAAAAAAAGAAAACGAAGATAGAAAATCTATTTTTTCCCTCCATACAGTTTTTTACATACTACCCAAAACTTTATCAAATGAAGCTTTATTTAAAATCATAACGTGAGATTCTTCTTTTGATACCAAAGTAGCAGTTCTAATAAATTTATATATGTATTAAATTTAAAAAATTTTTAATTCTGTAATTATATTAAATAAAATCAAAAAACATTATGAAAAAAAATTGGAAAATAACTTCAAATTGTTTTTTATAAATAGGTTTATATTAAAATAAATTAATAATAATAAATAAAAAAATAATAATATGAATAAGATAAATTATAATGATGTTTATGTTTATATCATTAAATTTTTTAATAATCAATAAAATAAAAAAAATATAAATGAAATAAATAATTTTTATAATTATTGTGTTTAAGATATAAAAAATAAATATAAAATTATGTATATAAATATATATATTGTATATGTATTTATTAATTTATATTTATATTTTTTTTAATTTTATTTAATTATTTTTATATTTTTATATTTTTATACTTTTTTATTCTATATTTAAATTTACCTTCCCTTAGAAGTAATTAAAGATATTTCACCAAAAGAGTCACCAGGTACAAAAATTTTTACTAGAATAAAACCTGGATAATTATCTTTTAAAAATAATAATTCATCCTTTGTATTATTATTTTCATTTTAATCGTTACATATTTCATCTATTGGACTATTATATTTTTATAATCTATAATATATAATTAATATTAATAAGTAAAACATATAAAGGTTGAAAAAAAAATTACAATTACAATTTTTAAAAAGACTTTTTAGCTTTTTTTATATATAATTTTTACTTAATTTTATAAACAAATCCTTTGACATTTTTTTCGACTGTTTCTTTTTTAATAGTATTTTTTGTAAGAATATTTAAAAACTTTCTAGTATCTTTCTCTTATTATGATTCTCCATTTATTTCTTAAATATGACTTAATTAATCTTCTTTATCATAATTATATAAAGGATCGGGTATTAAACAATATATTGACCCTAAATATATATACATAAATAATAATATAAATAATATAAAATAAATATAAATATATATATATATATAAATATATATATATATTTATATTTATATTTATTGCCTTTAATAAGAGTATATAAATCTTTTCCAACATCTCCATAATTAAATAATACTTAATGCTTTTAATATACTTTAGTCGTCAATTAATTTGCTATATTAACGAAATTTTATTTGTCATTTTTTGTAAATATATTATTCTAATCTTAAAAAAAGTTTATGTTTTTAAATATGTTATGTAAAAAATCTATTTCTAATTGATTTTTCAATTTTTTTCTTAATGTATATATAGCTATCTATTATATATAATAATTAAAAATAGTAATTATTTATTGTTAAATATAAAAATATATGTATATAAATATATATCATATATATATATATATATATATATAAATATATATATTTAATAATTTTTTTTTTTTTTTATATACATTCTTTTTTTAAATATATTAACAAAATAAAAAGTTATTTTATTATTTATTTATAAATTTATAATAAAAATTGATAAAAATGAAATAAAATATAGTAAATTTGTTTTTTATATATATAAAATACGTTTTAATTTTCTTCTTTTTATAAATCAACATTTTCTTATTTTAATATATCAATTAACATTTAATCCTTTTGACTTAATATCATTTTCGGCAATTTATTGTTAAAAATATTTATTAATCTATCTGAATTTAATGATCCTCTTTTTAAAAAGTTTTTTTAAGTTTCCTCTTTATAGTTTATGTTTTGTTTTTGAATATCTTTTATTGAAATCTTATATTTTTTTTCTGTATCAATGTTTGATTAACTTTTTATAAGCCTTTTTTCATATAATACAGTTTCTTCGTCTGTTTATTCGATATTTTTTTATTATAATACTGTATTAATCATTTTTATTTTACTTTTATTTTTTTTATTGAATGATAAATAATAATTTTTTTTTTGATTTATATTATTATTTTTATATGATATAAATTAAAAATTTATTAATTTTATTTTTTTACATTTATACTTTTAATTTATATTAAATAATTAGAAAAATGATATATTTTAATTATTTTTAATTAAAATTACAATTTTAATATAAACTAAAAATAAATAAAACTAAAATCAAAAAAATAAATATATATATATATATATGTTTATATATATATAATGTATATTTATAATATTTACTAATTTTACATTAATATCTTATAAATGATTTAATAAAAAACATGTATAAACTATATACAAGGTAAATGTTAAAAACCGCAAAAAGAATGTTCGTAATTTCACATAATCCCCCGTTCTAATCCAATATAAAATTTTTCTTTGAAAATCACAAACCTCCTCCAACATTTACCTGAGGACTCTTTTAAATATAATTTTTGTATGTAATTCTAGCCTGTAAGTGACCTTGAAGATCCCTAAAAAAATATTCTTTTAATCAGACATGCTTTAAGTACTTACAATTTTGCATATTTTAGATATTTTTATGAAACAGGGTGTACAAACTTCGAAGTATTAAACTAAAAAGACTTCATAGATTGTGATTTACATGAAATAGGGGTACAAATGTGCATTAAAAATAGAATATTTTTGCAAAATATAAAAATTCACACAGTGTTTGTTTCACCAATGAAAAGAGCTTTAAAAACTGCAAAAATATTATTCGAAAATAATAATAAAAACATAAAATTCGTAATTTTACCTGATTGTGTTGAAATTTTAAGTAAAGTTTGTGATATATCAGATTTTTAAAATACTAAAAAAGATGTATATATAGAAAACCTATCATATGAATATTTTTTAAATGAAAATAATTGGTAAATTGAATATATAAACAAAGAGCTTTTTATAAACACGAAAGGATAAAATACAGAAAAAAGTGCAGAAATAAATACTACTGATGATGATGAGAAAAATACCGTAAAAAATAATAATATTTTATATGAAAAAAACTTAGATTTATTTGAAAAAATCGTCTAAATATATCCATAAAGTTTAGAAAATAAACAAAGTTTAGAAAATAGATGTTAAAAGATAAAAAATATAATAAAATAATATATAAAAGAAAACAATATTGATTTCAAAAAAGAAAAAATAATTTTAGTTTCTCATTTTAATTTTTTAAATACTTTTACGAATTACATACATTAATTTGAAAATTGTGAAATTTTTCCTTTTTAAATTTGAAACAATAAAATTAAATATATTACATATATATATATTTAATAAATATATATTTTTTTTATTTTTTATTTTTTGTTAAAAAATTAAAAAAAAACAAAAACAAAAATGGATAATTATCCTTAAAATTGCATAATACATAATATATAAAATAAATATATTTGTATATCTATAGATTGTTAAACTCCCTAAAAAATTGCTTGCGCAGAATGTCATGTAGAAGGTCCTCATTTAAAACACGAACTTGTCAAAATTGATAATTTTAAATAAATTTTATAATAAAAAAGCCTTTAAATATTAAAATTATAAGATCAAAATAAAAAAGAAGAATTAAAAAATAGACTTTTATAAGAAAAAATTAAACTAGAATCTTATTTTTAATTAAAACTAGAAGAATTTGTATAATAAAATATAAATTTAATGAATATATAAGCTTAAAAAGATCATTTTTTAAATGAAAATATTAAATAAAATTTATTTAATTTCTAATAATAAACAATTGATTTTTAAAACGAAAAAGAACTAGAAATAGCCATTAATATATATAACAATAATTAAAAAAGTCCATAAATTAATTAAAATTCAGACTTAATATTTTAAAAAATCATAACTCAAATGTAAAAAAACTTAAATACAATAAACTAAAAAATAACTAAGATATTTAAATAAATAAATAACCAAAAAGATTAAAGTTCTCCAAATAATACAAAAAGAAATAATATAATTCTTCCATTTAAACCCCTTAATTAAAAAAGACTTACAGGCCATAAAGGTTGGATATATAAAATCGAAAAAATAGACACAGGAATATTAGCAACATGTAGTTCTGATAAAGATTGTATAATATGGGAAACAAAAACTCAAAAAAAGCTTTAATAAATAACCATAATTAACAAAAAAACTCAAATACTAACCATATGTAGACTAAATATTGAAACAATAGCTTTAGGCTTATCTGATAAGACCATAAGAGTATATATATGGGAAACATAAAAATTAGTATAAATTATTAAAGGATAAAAAGCATACCCAAATTCACTTATATGTATAAATGAGACTTTATTAGCCTCTACTAGTGATACTTCTGTTTATATATGGGATTGGTAAACTGGAGTATAAGTCAATTTATTAAATTAGTTACATGATGGAATCATATATTAGATAATATTACTACATTAGGAATCTTTAATGGCTTCTTGTAGTAAAGATACAAGCATAAAAATCTATGATTTCGATAAAAAATAAATAATAGGACATTTAAAAGGACACAAATAAACTGTTTTGTGCATTTCATATTTAAAAAATACATTACTTGCATCGGGTTCTGGGGATTAAACAATAAGAATATGGGATTATAGTGATTTTTTACTTATTAATGTTATAAAAATACCAAATGAGACTATTTATTCAATTTGTAAAATTGATAATGTCTATTTTGCAGCAGGTTTAGGTAGTTCTATAATATAAATATGGGATTATGATAATATAGAAGATTTAGAGAATTCATAATAGTAGGATTAAGAAAGTAATGTAAAGCCTTTATAAATTTTATTAGGACATAATGGGGCGGTTGGATGTGTTTGCTATATAGAAAATGAGAATATATTAGTTAGTGGAAGTAATGATTATAATGTTATTTTATGGGAATGAGATATTATTTATATTAATCTTTATAATTTTTAATTTAAATATAATTAGTAATTAATACAATATAGTTCTTTAAAAAATTTTATAATAAAAAAAATATGTATAAAGTAATATAAATTAAATATATATTTAATTATATATATATATATACTATTTTTTTTTATTTATATATATATATATATAATAATTATTTATTATTT
>NW_004086137.1:33568-69621 GCF_000220395.1 Ichthyophthirius multifiliis
ATATATATATATATATATATATATATATATATATATATTTTTTTTTATTTTAAAGTTTATATTTTTTTTTATTTTAGTTTAATCATATATTATAAATAAATAAAAAATTACTATATTATATATATTATTTTTTTAATATATAATATAAAAATATGAGTTTTAATTATATATAATTTATATAAACAATTTTTTTATATATTTTCATTATTTTTCATTATAATTTCTTATTTTTTTTTTCTCTTCAATCTTTTATTTCGGTTAAACGATTTTACTTAAATTTTTGCTTTGTTTTTTTTCAATAGATCTATTTTATAAAGGCTTTTAAGTTATAATCATTTAAGCAAGTTTATCAACTTCATCATTAAAATAATATTAATTATCGTCTTCATCTTTATATTTTTATTATTTTTATTTTTTAATATCTTTTTTAAATATATTTTCTTATTATTCTTTTTTTTCGTATTAAATATCTTATCTTTTTTCACAAATATTATATTTATTTTAATATATCTAGTTTTTTTCTAGCAAATTATCCACACAAATTTACACTTAATTACCATTTTCTTCAATTTCATTTAATTTTTGTCTTAATTCAGATGAAATAAGTTCTAATTACTCTCTATCTTTTTTAAGTTTTACAATAATTTATTGTAGATTTTCGTTTTTATTAAATAAATTTTAAATTTTAATGTTTTTATCTTAGACTTCTTTTTAAAAATTTTAAATTTTTAATTCAAGTTCTTTTTTAATATCATCAAAATATTATTTGTATTTTTCTTAATCTGAAAAATATTATTGATTTTTATATTTTAAATGAATATTTTCTTCTTTATACATATTATATTCCTATATCAATTTTCTTAATAAAATAAAAATTAAAAAAATTACTTATTATAATAAAATATATTTCTAGTTTAAGCTATCAATTTAAAAGGCCATTTTTTCAATTATTCTATTATAAGAACTTTCATTTAAAATGTCTT
Organism: Ichthyophthirius multifiliis; assembly: GCF_000220395.1. NCBI lineage: Eukaryota > Ciliophora > Oligohymenophorea > Hymenostomatida > Ichthyophthirius > Ichthyophthirius multifiliis. The sequence continues at coordinate 34,552 of NW_004086137.1, forward strand.
TATTATTCCTTTAAATTGTAAATTAATAATCCTAACTATAATTAATATTATTTTCTATATTTTTCATTTATTCTTTTATAGAAGAAACAGGTCCTATTTTAAATTAAAAAAAAAATTATTTTTAAAAAATTATTATTAATAAAAGTTTAGAAATAATTTCTACATTTTTATAAATATTTTAAATAAAAAAATAATGTTTATAAATTTTTATATCTAATTATGATTTTATAATAATAAAAAAATAAATGTTATATATAGAATAAATAATATAAAAAAAAATATTTAAAGTAAAAAATATATTTTTTTTAAGAATAGATATATGGAAAAAAATGAAAGAAAAAAAATATAAATAATAATAAAATAAATTGTAAATATATTTATATATATATATAAATTTTATATATTAATTAAATAATATATATATTAATATTATATAAATTTGTATTAATAATTAATAAAAAATTTATTTATATTTAAATAATTAATAAAATAAATATTAATATTTTTATTTGATTAAAATATTTAATCAATTATTAAACAAAAAAATAAAAATTATTATATAAAAATTAAAAATAAAAGTTACCTAAATCTTCTGAAAATAATTATTCAAAAGATTAATCATATTTAGTATCTTTAAAAATATTAGATTTTTTATAAAAGTCCATATTATCTTATTCTAATTCATAATTATTATTATTATTATTGTTATTATTATTATTATTTTTATTATTATTATTATTATACACCTATTCTAATCCTATTTTCACATTTTAATTTTATTTATTTTCTAATTTTTCTTCTAAAATTTTTTTTCATTTTTCAAATTATTTATATATTCTTCTAGTTTTTATTTATTTTCTATATATTATTTATTTTAAAATATTAAAATATTTTTTTCATTTATTTCATTTTTCAATGTTTCATCTTAAATTGACTTAAATACTTAAAATTTTTAATTTATTTCATCTTTTTCATTTCTTTCTTTTTATAATTGAGTTTCCCATTATATTTATATTTTTGTATAAACATCTTCTATTTCATTTTTCCTTTTTTTTTCTTCTTTTATTCGATTTTCTAATTATTTAATATAATATTAATATTGTTCTTCGATTTGTTTTTTATATCTTTCGAAAGTTTCTTCTTATTCCTTAATTTTTTTCTAAAATTTTTTTTTTTTTTTTTAAATTTTTTCTTCTAAAAAATCTTTTTCTTCTTCCAATTTTTATATTTTTTCCTTTAAATTTGTTTCAATATTGTTATAAATTTTTTATTAATTTTCTTTTTCAAAATTTTAATTATTTAAAATTCTCTCGTTTTCTTTATTTATCGAATTTATTTTTTGTAGTTCTTCATTTAATTAATTTTCCTTTTTTAAAAACTCTAATTTTTGTTCATTTAAATTTTATTATATAATTTGATTTTCCATTAAAAGTCTTTCATTTTATTTTTATATTCCGAATTCGAAATTTTACCTTTATTATATTTAAAAAGTTGATTTTTACTCATATTCTTATTTTTATTATAAAATTTATTTTTCTAAAATTTCAATTTGCTATTTGTAGTTATATTTTTATTTTTCGTCTTTTTTTTTTAATTTTATTTTAATAAAATATCTTTTTGGCATATTTCATTTTCCATATATTTTATTTTTTATAATAAATCTTCTATTTTTTATTTATTTTGTTCCATATATAAATTATAGTTTTCATTAAATTATTTAATTTCTTATTTTTACATATTAATTTCATTTTAAAAGTTATCTATATATTTTTTTTTTTAATTTTAATATTTTATAATTATTATTAAATAAAATAAAAAAATTAAGTAACTAATTTATATGTTTTTTTCTTCAGTTAATTACTTTAAAATATTCATATTTAAAGTTAGTTAGTTAATATCTTTATCTTTTTAATTTATTAATTCAATATTAAATTAAAAATCTTTCTAGATTTAACTAATTTTAAGTTCAAAGTTTTAAATTTGCTAATCTTTTTCATTTATATTTTTTTCTAAATACTTTGTTTTCGTATTTTATATTAAATATAATTCTTATAATTTTTATGTATATATATCATCATCTATTAAATTATTATTTTAAAAATCAATCATTTTTATTTATTTATTTTTTTTTAAAAAAAAAACAAAAAACAAAAAATTAATTTAATAATTTTTATAAACAAAAATAATAATATGAATATATATTAAAAAAAAAAATATTATTTTACTAAAAAAAAAAGAAAGTATTTAAAAAAATAAAAATATAATAACAATAATACTCAATTAAATGATTAATCAATAGTAGATTTTTAAACAAAAAAAGTTTAAATACTTCTATTTAAGCTTTTCAAAAATACATTATTACCCTAACTAAATTAATATAAATGACTATAATTATCTTTTAACAACTACATACTTACTTCACTAATCATAATTCTTCCCTATTCACCATTAGATTCCATTTTATTAGCAATCATAACATCAGGTCCATACATATCATATCTAACAATATCTGTTCCTATAATACCTCCAATATAAGTTCCCTTTATATTTATATTTATATTTATATTTTTATTTATATATATTTATATTTATTTATTTCTATATTAAGTTATTATTTTATTTACTTTATACTTATATTTCTAATTTTTAGATTATTTTAATTTATTTATTCATCTGGAATATCTTATATTTCCTTTTCAATTATTTCACTTTTTTTTTCTATTACTAATTAATCATCAAAATATATATTAAATAGTGTATTTTATATTTTTTGTTGATTAAAATTAAAAATAAAATGAATATAATTTTTTTAACTTTTTTAACTTAAATCGTAATTAATATTATTTATTTCCTATAATAATTGAACATATTTGAAAATCTTCTGTGTTTTTAAGTGTTCTTGTTTTGTTAAATAAAACATGAGTTGTAGCACATATACTCGAACTTGGAATCTTATCTAATTATTAAAAAGTGGATTATGTTAAAAATAATTCATTTTATTCATCAACTTCTATATTTTCTTCTCCTTTTTATACTTGAAATGCTTTTTTTAATATAAAAGTTAAAAATATATATATATACATATATTTATATATTTTTTTACGATTATTGAATTTTTATTTTCTTATATAAATTATAAATAATATTAATATCATAAAAAAAGTATAGTAAATTTGGAACAATTATATGGTACTCTAAAACATTTTCTTTTTATTAATTTTTATATTAATATAAGAATTATCTTTGTAAATTATATATATACTTAAATACCATAAAACTTATTTTCAAACTAATCATAAAAAGAAACTTAATATTAATTCATATAAAGGAAATAATCCTAAATAATAGGAGTTAATAAGCTGAAAATAAACACTAAAATGAACGTAATAATATAATAAATTTCGATTTTTTTATTTTATTAATTCTTAAAATTAATAAACAAAATTTACTCTTTTTTATTATATAATTTATAATACTTACATTCTAATCCAACATAAACTACTAAAACAATGCACCATTCTGTAAAATTTAGTTATTAACCCCTAAATAAAATATTATTATCTGTTAAATATTCCACATTAGGGTCTTTATTTAATTTAATATAGCCCTAAAACTGAAAATTTTAATTTTATAAATGAGAACAATATTTAATTTTTCCATTTAAAATTTTTCTATATTCAAATAAAAAACCTTTAATCTTTGATTGATTATAAAATATAAAAATTATATTTAAAAACAAACATAAAAAGTTAAAAAAGCTAAAAAATACTTTATGTAATCTAAGGACTTGTTTTTATTTAAAATTAATTCGAATCTTAATACTCGAAATTATTTGCTGAACAAAAATTACTTTTCATATCTAAAATAAGGCAATCAGCTGGACAAATATCTCCTTATTTAAGTATTATTATATCTCCAATTTTTATATCGGGTATGTTTTTTAATATACAAGTATTTATTTTTTCATAACTTTAGTTTTATTAATTTCTCTATACATTGAATTTTTTAAAAACTTAATATTATTTGTTTAATAATGTTTAAAAAGTCAATTTTTTAATTTTCAAAATATATATTTCTCGAGTAAATAATACAATAAAGCATAAAATAAGTTATATATAATATAAATATTCATAATTATATCTAAAAAAATAATAAAAATATATATGATTATAATTTATATATATAAGTATTTAACATATCTTCGTTGCTATATTTATTCATCATTTATATTGCTGGATATAGAGTTAATATATTAATAATTAAAAATGTTAAAATATTCCCAATTCTGGAAAAATATTTAATAAGAAGATTTAAAATAAAATTTAATAAACTTCTATTCTTTACTTTTATGTTATTTATATCATTATTTTAGTTGAAATTTTAATCTAAAATATTTGTTATTTCTCCATTAAATAATTCAATCTTTTTTTATATATTTTAATTTAAAACATATTTATAAATTTTATTATTAATAAATTAAAATAATCATATTTTTTAACTAATTATTTTAAATAAATACTTTTCGTTAATATTAAACAATATCATCATTTTGTATTTAAATTAAATTTAGTTGTTTATAAATTATTATATTTTAAATACAGTTAAATAATTATTATATATTAAATAATTAAAATATATAAGGTTAATGTATTATATATTTTAGATTTTTTAAATATAAATATAAAATATTATAATCTAATATATTAAAATAATAATTTATTATTAATTAAAAAAATTGATTGTTATATTTAATTATTTTTTTAATTTAACATGAAATAATAATTTATATAATAATTATTATATATTTTAAAATTTATGAATCTATAAAAATTATAATAATATTTTTAAAATAAATATTTATTAATAATATTTTATTAATTTATATTTATAATAATGTAAGATTTTATTTTTATAAATTATATTAATAATATATGATTCTATTTCTAATTATGAAAATATAAAAAAAAATGAAATAATTTTAAAGAAGATATATAAATAAAATATAAGAATGTGACAAATAAAAAAAAAAATTATATAAATATAAAAAAATATATATATATATATATATATTTATATAATTTTAAAATATCTATATTTATAAATAAAAATATTAATTTTAAAATATATTTTTTTAAAAATTTTATATTATTATTTATATATAATTACAATAATAAATTTTTATATAAAATAATTGATTTTTTTATTAAAATGAATAAAATAAATATTTAAAATAAAAAAAATTATGAATTAATAAATTCTTCATTTTTTATTTGCATGGACATTTTTCCAATAATTGCTAGTTTTTTCTGATTCCCAATTAGGTTTCATAGTATCACTACCAGGAGTCCAAGAAGCAGGGCATACTTCACCATGTTGATCAGCATATTAGAATGCTTAAACAAGTCTAAGATATTCTTCAACATTTCTTCCAACAGGGAGATCATTAATTGATGAATGACGAAGTACTTTTTTACCATCAATAATAAAAGTACCTCTTAGGGCGATGCCAGAGTCTAAAAGGACACCATAGTCTCTAGAGATGGATTTACTTAAATCAGAAAGTAGATCTATTTGTAGTTCTTTTCCTAATCCTCCTTAATTACGAGGTTTGTTGACATATTCCATATGAGAAAAGTGACTGTCGACTGAACATCCAATAACTTCACAGTTATGTTCTCTAAATTTGGCAGCTAGGCTTGAGAATTAAATAATTTCGGTAGGACATACAAATGTGAAGTCTAGAGGATAAAAGAATAATAATACGTATTTGTTACTGTAATCTTCTAATTTTATTTATTTGAAAGTCTTGCTTACAGGAGAATAAGATGTTCCTGCAAATGATGGAGCAGTTTTAGTAACAAATGCTTTTACGGCTGATTATATACTCATATTATTTTTATATATTTTTTTTTAATTTATTATTTATATATCTTTTATAATTTTATTAATTTTTTTTATTTTTTTTCTAAATGTTAATATATTATCATAATTAAATATTTAACTTATAAATTATTGTATTTTTTATATCTTTAATATATTTTTTAATAAGTTTTTTTTATATTAATAATATAAATCAGAATATTCTTTATTTATTATAAAAATTATTAAAAGATATAATATTAAATGAAAATTATAAATAAATAAAATAAATTAATTTAAAAAATTTCTATATAATTCTATTAATTATAATAAAAATTAATTTCATATAAATATATTAAAAGAATGATAAATATTAAAATAAAATAAAAATATATATATATATATGAAAATTTTTGTAAATAATAAATATAGGATACAATATGTTTAATCGAATAAAAAAATAGATTTTTAATATATAAAAAAAAAAAAAATATTAAATAATTAATTATAATATTTTAAAATATATAAATAATATATAAAACTAGATTAAAAATATATTTATATATTAGTTTTTAATAATTATTTATATAAAAATAATAAAAAAAAAAAATAAAAAAAAATAAAAAAAAATATAATACTATAGTATTAAAAAAAATACAATATAAAATAAATATATATATAAAAAAATATAAAAAAAAAAATTGCTTTTATATGAATAAATAAAATAAATATTAATATAAAAATAAATATATTTATATTTATATATATATAAATATATAAATATATATATATATAATTATAATATTATTTTTTTATTTTTATTAAAAAAGAATAAAAATAAAATCTAAATATTTTTAAGAATGCTATAATTATTATTATTATTTTTTAATAATACATAAATTATATTTTTTTTAATTAATATAAATATTTAATTATTAAAAATTTTTTTTCTAATAAGATAAAAATAAAGTTTAACAAATTATAATTTATTAATTATTTATTTATTTAAATTTTAATTATAAAAAAAGGTTTTTAAAATAAAATTAATATTTAAAAATGGGTTGTGGAGTTTCTAATGTGCATAATATATAAAATTTTATACAGGGATAATTAAATATAAATCTAATATAAGCAACTTTTTCATATCCATAAAACATTTTATTCCCAACCCATACATTTTACGCTATAATATTATTCGGTTTTTAAGAAAAGCGTTCCAAAAATTAAATTTCATAAGAAAATAATCCTAAATGGAATTAAGAATTTATTTTTCAAAAAATTTAAGAAGATGAGACTATTTAAATATTAATATTCGAATATAATATATATACGTATGATATTTTTATTGGATAATGTTTCTTTTCATTTACTTAAATATTAAAAGGTGGAGACTAAAATCGTGTTTTATTTCTTTATGATGATTTAGGATATAAAATAGGGGATTTATGTCTTAATATATAGTTTGTATCTTAAAATATCAAACATCCATTATATTAAATAGAAGATAATCCAGGATTTATTTTAGTAAATGCTATATAGGCTAACTTAATACGTGATAGTACTTTATTTGAAGAATATAATATGCGTTTAAGTGTTTAAATAGCAGAAAATAATATCTAATATAGCACTAGAATTAAAAAATAAGGATAATATCCTAAATTTAATTCTGAGTTTATATTTTTAAGAAAAGATAGGAAATAGTAATTTTTAATGTTTAAAGTTTTTGATGAAAAAGATGAAAATTAACTTAATTTGATTGGGACAGGATTTATTTCGATTTGGAGAATTATTTCAAATAAAAAAATCCGAAAGAAAATTGCTTTATTTTGGCACTCGAAAATTATTGGAAATTTAGAAGTTTAAATTGAATTTTAAGAATTTTTTTATTCGAAAAAAATAAAAAAATAATCTCTGTTTTTGAAAATAAAAAAAATGAAAAAATTATTAAATATGAAGACAATTCTATATATGAAGGTTAAATAAATGAATAAAATAATATGAAAAATGGGATAGGAAAATATACTTTTAATTTATTTAATTAATAATTTTATTATTAAGGAGAATGGATAGATGACTTATTTGAAGGAAAAGGGGAACTTTTATATGGAAAATATTAAAAATTTGAAGGATTTTTTAAATAGGGAATGAAAAATGGATAAGGATTTTTAAATTTTTAAAATTAAATTTTTTTAGAAGGAAATTTTTAAAATGATTTTTAGTAAGGAAATTTTTATTGGATTGAAAATTAAAAAAAAGTTAAGTTTATTTCGAAAATAATTTGCTTTTAAATTAAAATTAACTTCTTTAAAAATAATAAAATCTTAATAAAATATAATAAGGAGTTCAAATTTTTAGTGGATAAAATTTAGTTTCAGAAAATAAATAGTTTTGTTTGATTCTTAATTAAAAAGGTACTTTAAAAATTTTCTAAATTAATAATAGAACCGAAATTTGGAATAATTCATATTCAGATCCTTACAATGCACCTTATATTTATTAAATTAATCCTTTTAATGGAAATCTTTAAGTTATTTCGATTTTCGGTGTTACTTTTTAAACTCCTATTAATTAAATTGGAGTATTTATTAATTTTTTATTATTTTTATTATTTATTATTTTAAGTAAAATAGTTTAGTTCTTAAAAATAATGGAAATTTAGAAATTATTGATGAAAAAACTGGTTAAACTATTTATATAGTATATAAAAATAATTGAAAATTAATTTTTTATAAAGCTTAAATAATTTTAATTTTCATAAAAATAAAATAAAAAAATAATGAAATCATGACTAATAAAAATAATAAAAATTATTATTTTAATCTTAATATAAATTTTATTATATTTTAATAAAAAAACAAAAATTTTAATATTTTTATAATAATTATATATGCATTTTATAAATATTTAAATTCGAAATTTTTGATAAATTTAAAGAAAACAATTATATAAAATTAAAATTATTTTGAAAATATTATTTATATATATATATATACATATTTTTTTATATATATATATAAACTTATATACAAAAAAATAATTTATTTTATTTTTTTATTCCTTACTCATTTATATGTCAAAAAGTATCGTTTAAAATACAATTCTTTTTTTTATAATTATTATTATTATTATTCTAATATTATTTTTCTAAAGAATCAATAGTGTGTCTAGTCGAATCTTCTATTTATGCTTAGCATTATTGTTATTTTTAATAAAATACATTTGAGTTTTTTTTTTAAGCGTCTAAACCATTCATATATTTTATAGTTTATTGAAAAAATTCACAATCACTTTCGAAAAAATCATCTACATTTTGTAAAAACTCCTAGCTTTTATGTAAACATAAAGTTTAACTTTACAAAAGGAAATTTTGAGAACTATTTTAAAGTTGACTTTATGAAGATTAAAATAAATTATTTAATTATATAAAAACAGATATATTTAACATATCATTCAATAAAATTTAGTAATTTTTATTTATTTTATTATTGACTGTGATTTTAAATTGGTTTAAAGAAATAAAAGAAATAACAACAGAATTTTACATAAATAAAGACTTTTATAACATTTAATATTTACCAAAACACTTTTTTATTTGATATAATAATGTTTTCAAGGTAATTATGTTTTATTATTTAAAATTTATTATAAAAGAATCTATTTTCTTTTAACTTTTATCATCATAAATATGAATTAAAACCCTCTTTAGTTTCTTAGACTTTTATATGGGTTTTAAATATACGGCATTTATGCCTTATATATAATAGTTTATATATTATTTCATATTCTTATTTTATTTTATTTTTTTTTATTTTATTTTTTTCTTTGTTTAATCTTTATTTATCATATATATAGTAACAAAATTTTATAGATATATTTTTACTTTTTTTTCAATTATTTACGATAAGTCTATTTATTAATTTTTTTATATTATACATTTTATTATCAAAAAATTAATATATTCTTAATCTAATTAATTGTTCTTTTTTAATTTATAAAAAAAATTATGGTTATTTAAAATAAAATAATTTCAATTATTATATTTTGTACTTAATTAATTTTTTTGTTATTATTATTTTTTAATTAAAAATTAATTTCTATTATGAAAACAATAAAAAAATAATATTCTAATTTTTAAAGAATAGTAAAAAAATTAAATTTAAATAAAAATAATATAAATGAATAAAAATTAAATAGACATAATAATTTTAATTTTTTTTTTAATAAAAGAAAATAATATAATTTGCATTTATATTTTGTTAATAAAAGAAAATTATTTTTAGTAAAAAAAAAAAATTATAAAAAAAGAAATATATAGAAATTTTAAATTTCAAATATAAATATTACAAATAAAAAAATATATTATTAATTTAAAAATGTACATATAAATTTAATTATACATAAATTATAATTATATTATTTACAAATTTTATTCATTAATTAGATTTATAGTCTATTTTTAAAGTATCTACAATATCTGTAAATTAATATACATTTAACCTTTTTTTTAAAAAATATAAAAATGAAAAAAATAAAAATATTTACTTTAATTAATGAATTCCCAAGCCATAAAGATTTTTTATTTTATAATTATTTCTAATTTTTTTTAATCCATTTTATAATTTTATTTTACTGTCTTATGATATATTTCTATCTTTAGATAAAATACAAAGGGATTTACTTTCCATTTTTTTTTTTATTAATTTTTTATATAAATATTTATTAAAACATAAAAAAAAAATTATAATTTAAAGCAAAAAAATTATATTTGTATTTTTATAAATTTTATAAGCAAAAAATATTTTGTATATTTGAAATTTTATATATATCCCAGAATTAATTAGAAAAAAAATATAGAAATATATTTAATTTAAAATAAACTAAAACTAAAAATAAAAATAAATATCTAATTATAATTATAATTAATGATAAAATATATATTTATAAATCTAATTATTTCTGAAAAAAAGGTGATAAATTTAATAAATAAATAAATATGTAATTTATATTTATTCAATTAAAATTTCTAAAGTGTATAATTTTTATTTTATAATTCTTAATATTTTTTTTTTATTTTATATTAAAATAAATAGTATTGTATTGCATTTTAATAATTATTTTTTATTATTAATAATATACGAAATAGTGAAAACAATAAAATAGACATTCTACTAACGAAAAAATAAATTTTATAACTAAATAATTAATAAAAATCTAATAGTTTAAATTTATAGAAGATAAAATTAAAATATGATTTTTATTTAATTTAAAAAATAATAATTAAATATTTTCAAACAAAAATTATAAATTTTATAAAAAATTTAATTGGTAAAGAGAATATAATATTTATTAAAAATTAAAAAAACTTCAAAATATATATTGATATTATTTTTATAATTATTTTAATTTATCATTATATAGATTATTTATTATAATAATTTTTTATAAAAAATAATATTTTAAAATTTATATTTGTTATAAAATTAATTATTTATAATTAATTTCATTTTGATAATTATTTAAACAAATTTATTAAAAAAAATATTAAATATATTAAATTTTCAAATAGAATATTTTAATATTATATCTTATTAAATTAAATTTTAAATTTAAATATAAAGAAAATAATAAAATAAATTATAAAATAACTTTAAAAAATAAAAATAAAAATAAAAAGTTTATAATTCTTCTTTTTTTAAAATTGAAATTATAAATTTGAATTAAATTGAAAAATAAAAAAAATGTATTAAATAGATAATATATAATATAAAAGTTTTAATAAAATTATTTGTAAATATAATTAAATTATTTTAAATAAATAAATTAATTAAATGCAAATATTAAAAAAAAAATTATTTTAAATTATGTTTGAATATTAATAATTAATAGAAAACAAAATAAAGTTAAAAATATTTGTAATAATTGCATTGAAATAAATATTTAAAATTTAAAATTATTATTTTAATAATATTAGATTTAAAATTTTATGATTGAAAAATAAAGAAAATAGTATTTTATAAATCAAGTATAATATATTTAAATATTAATATTATAAATAATAGTATAATTAATAAAAATTTAATAGAAATACTTTATTTAAAAATAATTAAACTTATATTATAATTAAAAATAAAAATTTTAAATAATTTAAATTATAAAAAATCTTTGTTAATATATTATAAATTAAAAAAAAAAAAAAACTTTCAAAATACAAATATTAATAAAAATGAATATATTATAAATAAAAAATATATGTATACAAAAAAATATAAAAATAAATATAAATATAAATATAAATATAAATATAATATATATATATATATAAATATTTATATATTTCAGATATAATATTTTTTTTTATTTTAATTTTTATATTTAATTATTATTTTTAATTAAAATTTTTTTATTTTTTATCTTTACTAATTTAAATTTATTCTTAAAATAAATAGTTTTTTTTTTGACAATTTTTATATTAATTAATGAAAAATTAATATTTATTATTTTCATTATTCTTATAGGAATTAAAAATAATTATTAATTTATTTATTTTCTTAATACAATTATTTTTAATATTAAATTTTATATCAAAATATATAAATAATGTAAACTATTAAAAAAGCTTAATATAACCCATAATAACTTATTTCTGATTTAAAAGCGTAAGCGTAAAAATCAACTGAATATCAACAATTAATTTAACTTTTTGAAAATTAAATAATAACTTAAGCATCCTAAATAAATTAAATGTTAACTTATGGTCACTATTTATATAAAAATGAATATCAAGAACCCCTTTCAAAATCCAGAAATTCTCAAGATATATAGTCATAAGATTAATAAAATGAAAAGAATCTTTGTAAAAGTTAAATAATACTTTAATAGTAATAAAAATTAAACTAATAATAAGAAACAATCGAAAAATTAACCCAAACAATTGAAAACGTAACATAATAAAATGAAAATTTGAGAGAAAAAATAAAGGTTTCAACGGAATAAAACGAAAAGCAAATAAAAAAAATTCTTGACAAAGACGATTTAATATCTAAATATTAACAAAAACTATAAAAAAATGAAGATGCCTTAAAAAAAAATGCCCAATCAATAATTTAACTTAAAGAATAAAACGAAAAAATACTCAAATAAATAGAAGATATCACTATAGACAGAAATAACCTTTTAGAACGTCTTTTATAGGAAAAATAAATTTTTGTCGAAAAAATAAATATTTTAAATAAAATGAATGAAGATTTGGAAATTCAAAAAAAATAATTAGATAGTGATATTTTATATTTTAATACTTAAAAATAAGATTTCTAAAATTAATTGCAAAAATAAGGGCGCAGCTTATCCTCGATTTTCCCTTAGTAAACTTAAGAAGAAAAGAATTCATAAAACAATGATGCTTAAGGATAGTTTTAGCCTTTTAAAATGCTCAAAACCCTCCCTAAACACCATAAATATGAAGTTTATTAAATAAGCCAGACTCTAAATGGATAACTAATGGCCAGTTGTGGCGGAGACAACTAAATAAAGATATACGATCCTTTAAGCTTGAACAATTTTACAACTATATAGGCTTCCGATACTTCATAAATATTCACAAGTGTAGCATTTGCCCCTTTAAATGACCTAATAATGGTCGGATCAAGTGATAAAAGTGTTTAAATATACAACTACCACACTGGTAAGTTAAAAGTTTAACTACAAGGTCATTGTGACAGGGTAAATTCTGTATAATTCACATCGGAGAAAGATAAAGTAAGCACAGGAAGTTCTGATAGGCTTTTAAAAATTTGGGATATAAGTAAAGGTTCATGCCTAAAAACTATAAACTGTGGTTCAAATGTGCGATATATAGATTATTTTTAAAGCGAACCACATATAATAACAGGACATAATGATGGTTCAATTAGATTATATTCAACAAATTTACAAAACAATAAGCCTTTTTATAACATTTAAGGAATATTTGAAGGAGGAATTACCTGTTGTAGATTGTCTAATTGTCATAATTATATAGCGTGTTCCAGCGCAGACGGATTTTAGATAAAAATTGTTGATTTGAGAAAATTGAAAGTCTTTAAATAATTTGAACATTAATTTTATTTTAATAATCATGAATTTAATAAATGTTGCTTTGGAAGTAACGATAAAGTGGTTTTAGCAGGAGGAAGTGACGGATAGATTTTTATGTGGGATGTTAATAGTGGAGTAAACAAGGGCGTTTTTAAAAATGTAAATCATTAGGGGGTTATTGTAGCTTTGGATTTTCATAATGTTACTGGGTATTTATATTCGGGAGATAGTAGGGGGAATATTGTCATTTGGAATAGTTGATTTTTTTATTTTGTCTTTTTTTTTTTGTGTAGTTTTATTTATATATATTATTTTTTTATGTGTTTTAATTCTTTATTTCAAACTATAATTTTTTAATTTTATAGAATGTCATATTAATATTATTTTCTGTTAGTAAATTATCTTTTCAATTTATTTTCCCTAATAATATACTTTTTATTTCGTCGTCTTAAGTAACATCTACAGCAGTTAAGTCTCTCTTTATATTAAAATTGTATTATTTTATTGAAATTTTTATTATATTATGTCTTAATATATATATTACGGAATTTTATACTGTAGCACTTGCTCCTTATTAAATTAAATATTTAATTAATTATTTATTATTTTTATAGGCCGCATAATGTAATAATGTATCTCCCATCTTTTAATTTTTAATTATTATTAAATAAATATATTATTAATTATTAATAATTATTTACTTTATTTATTGGTTCATTAATATTAAATCCTGTTTCTTTTTATTTACTTTCAATTGTTGCTTTCAGCTTTTTGAAATCTTCTAAATGTAAAAGTACAACTAAGTTATTATTTGGTAAATTCTAAAAAATTATTATATTTTATTTATAAATTAAAATATAATATTTTATTTAATACAGATCCTTATGCACCCATATATTTTAATATTATATATTTGCAATTTTTATTTATTTTTTTTAATAAAAAAATATTAATAATAATATTTATAAATTATAACAATAAATTAATTCAAAAAAAAATATATAATAATTTTATTTTTTATTATTTTAAAAAAAAAAAAAAAAAAATATATATATATATATAAAATAAATTTAATTTTTAAAAAAATTAATATAACATAGATATAATAGTGGTCATATAAAAAAAAAAAAATTAAAAATAAATTATAAATATATAATTTTATAATATTAAAAAAAGATAGAAAATAAAAAAAACATTTTTAACTAATTTTTATTTTTAATTTTCATATATTTTTAACAATTAATATCTAATATAAAATTTAATATAATTGTTAATTATAATTACAATTTAAAATAATCACAAAGATTATATATATATTTTTTGCATGATAAAAAATTATATTATTTATTTTTAAAAAAATAAAAAATGAATATATAAACAAATATAAATGAGGATAATGAAACAAACTTATTATTCAAATAATTAAAAACAGAAACATTAGAAAAAAGAATATACGATTGGTTAAATTATGAAGGTGTAAGAATGACTGACCCAACCTAAAAATAAATCGAATATTATTAAAAAAACCGATAAAAATTATCAATATCATTCCATTTTTCATAAAAATTAGATTTATAAAATTCACCTTTATTAAGAAAAAGAAGCAGTTTATTAGCAACTAATGATTGTTAAAAAGGTTAATAAATTATATTTAACTTTGATAAATAACATAACTGAATAAAAAAATTATTACAATTAAATTAAATTTTTTTATGAATAAATAAAATGAATAAAAAAAAAATTTAATAAATAATAAATTATTCATAATTTTATTTTTTTCTATTTATAATTTAAAAATAAATATTTATTTATTTAAATTAAACTTTTAATAGTTTAAACTAATTATTTATTAAATATTATATATATTTTCCTTATATTCATTTTTATTTAATAAAAGATTTAATTAAAGATAAAATTATATTAAAAAAAAAAATTAATCAATTATTTACCAATTCATAAACAATGAAAAAAAAATTTTGTAATTTATATATATTATATAGTTAATGAATTCTCAATGAAAACTTTTATCTTCATAAAAATCAGCTACGTACTTTCTTTTTAGCAATTCATAAATAGTTAAACAAATAATAAAATAATAATTTTTAATAGTCATTCTAGTAGACAAGCTTTTTGAAAAACACAATATAGACTTAATTTTTAATTATATCTCTATTATTTGTTAGAACGAATAATTAAAAATATTGCCTATATTATATCAAAAGAATTCATGAAAACTATAACAAGAAGATAACTAAATATAAAAACTCCCACACTTTCAAGTCTATCGAGAGTTCTTTTTTTATTAAATAAGATCTTTAGAGTTTATTATTTCAAAACATTAATGCTGTATATAGGGTAATTTTAGTATTAAGTTTATAACTATATTTATACAATTAAAATATTATCTTTATATAAAATATATATATATATAATATTTAAAAATATTAATAATACCTTTTTAAAATTGTTTTTAAAGCATTTATACATCAATTGTATTAATAATATTAATGATGATTTATATATAGTTTGTTTCTAAATATATGCCAAAAAGCATATAAGGAGTAAGATATACGATTTTAGTGAATATTGCGGATTAAAAAAGTAATAATTATTATTAATAATTTTTATATATTTTAATTTTTTTTTATACTAAATTTTTTCAATTATTTATCAATTTTTTTTATAAAATAAATAATGTTAAATAAAAGTAAAATATATTAAATAAATATTTAATTTTATAATTTATAGAAATTTAATTAAATTTATTTGATTTAAAAATAAATTACATTTTATAATATAATAAAGGATATATTTAATTAAAATTTTATATATAAAAAAAATCTTTAATTAAAAAAATAATATTAAATATATAAAAAAATCTATCCTTACTAAATAAAAAAATATATATAACTTTTATAAATATAAAAAATAATTTAATATTTATTATGGATTAAATTAATTTTATATTCTATTTGTGTTTTTTATATATCTTTAAATAATATTTATAATTATATAGATTTATAAAAATATTTATGTAGTTTTTAATATATATAAATCAGTATAATAAATAAATTAAAAAAAAATGAAAACATTAAAATATTTAATAATCATAATATTAATTAATATAAAAACAAACTTCCAAACAAAAATACATGAACATACATGTTAGCATTCAAAACATAATTTCGATCCCGAATACCATCCTATAAACCCTTCGAATTATTTAAAAAACTACAGAAATTTGGAAACTATAAAAGGTCCTATCCGTATAACTTTTAATATAGTAATACCTGATGATTTAAAGGCATTAATTTTAGATTTTCATTTATAAATAATAAAAAAAATAATGAAATACATCTAATTATATTTTAGCCAAATATTAGAAGTAAATTAATTATAAAGAAACATTTATCAATTAAGTATACCATGCAATGGAGTTTCTGTGCCTCTAGAAATATCCAAAGAAGGAATCGAAAATAGCGATTTACATATTTTTATTAATTTTTAAAAAACTAATGATAGTTATGTTGCTTTTGCTGGTCCTTGTTAAATATCTCCAAGACCAACTTTTGGTACTATGACATTTAATTTAAATTATTTAGCATAGAATATAAATTTTTTAGATAGTTATTATTTCCAAAAAATCATGGAAACTGTTATTCATGAAATGATTCATATTTTAGGTTTTTCGAATTCTTTATATAGATATTTTACTGATGAAAATGGGTATTAATATTAAAATTTACTCCAAAAAGTTTATTTTTTTTTTTAAAAAAAATAAATTAATATATATAAATATAAAGGTTATTATAAGAAATGTGCCGACATAAATAATAACATCACCTAAAATAGTTGCAGCAGCCCGTTTAATATACTAGTGTGAATAAATAACAGGCATGTAATTAGAAAACGAAGGCTCAACATCATCTTTAGGAGTACATTGGGAAAAAACAATAGCTTAAAATGAAATAATGAACCCTTCTGTTGTTTAAGGATATGCTTTTTTAACAAAACTAACTTTAGCATTATTAGATGATTCAAATTTTTACACAAAAGTAAATTATTCATATGAAGCTGACCTTATTTGGGGACAGGGGAAAGGCTGTAATTTTTTTAATAAGGGATGTTAATAATTAACTACTGAAGCTAAATTCGATGAATTTTGTTATAATACGAATAATTTATAATGCGATTTTTACAATTTAGGCTTTTCTTAATGCAAGACTTAGGGTTTTTCTGATAAATGTACTTTTTTTTAAATCTTGGCAGGTTTAGATTGTACTAATCCGAATATTACTTCGATGGATTCTTAGGGTTTGGGGGATTTTTTTGGATATAATAGTAGGTGTTTTTAGAGCAATATTAAATTAAATGAGAGTGTATTAACTAATTTATAAGGGAGATGTTATAAATATAAATGTGATTTTATAAAAAATAGTATTATTGTCTATATAGGGAATTCATTAGAAATTAACTGCCTTTAAAGTGGACAATAGATTAAAAGTTAAATAGGCTCAGGAAGTATTACATGTCCGGATTTTAAAAAGATTTGTGGAAAAGAAATCGTTTGTTATTAAAATTGTAATGGTTAGGGGATTTGTAATGGGGGTAAATGCACTTGCTTTGAAGGTTTTTCTGGAAAAGGGTGCTAGTGTAAACCTGGGATGATTGAAAATACTTTAAATTAGGAATGTGGGTGTCCTTTAGGATTTTTTTTAGAAAACAATTAGTGCTTTTAGTGTATGGAAAATTGCTTTAAATGCCAAAAAAGGGACTTTTGTGAATTATGTAATGAAAATTTTGTTTTTTTAAATTCTTAGTGTGTAAAAATATGCTAGGAAGGGTTTTTTAGGGATGAAAAAAGTGAAAATTTAGAGTGTTTGGAGTGTAGTTTTGGATGTAAAAGTTGCGTTTTTTCACCTAATAAGTGTACAGGGTGTTTTAGTGGATTTTTTTTGGAAGAAGAGAAGTTTTTTTGTTGGGAAAAAGAATGTCCTAAGGAAGGCTTTTTTTAAGACAATTAAAAATGTGTTAAATGTAGTTAAAATTGTCAATTTTGTGATTAAAAGGAATGTTTTTAGTGTATTACTGGTTTTTTTTTGTAAATCTAAAGCAATTCTTGCGTTTAAAAATGCTCAGAAAATGAATTTTTGGAAAACAATAAAATTTGTAAAATTTGCCCTTTTCCATGCCTTTCGTGCACAGAATAGGGTAAATGTACTTCTTGTATCAAGTATTTTTTTCTTTTAGAAGACTCAGAGTGTGTTTAAAAATGTCCGCATTCTTATTATTAGAATTCATTATATTCTAGATGTGATTAATGTATATAAAATTGCCATTAGTGCAATGAAAGTCCTATTTTTTGCCAAAAATGTGATCTAAATTTTCACTAAATAGAATTTTCTTGGATAATTAGTTAATAAAAAATACCTGATAAATGTATAGAAGAATGCCCTAATGCCTATATAGTAGATTTTTAGTCACAAAAGTGTATTTTTGACATTAAAAATACATGCAGTGTTTTTGAAAATAATACATAATGCACAAAATGTAATGATGGCTTTTTATTGATTTCGTAAAATTTATAATGTATAAAAGAATGTCCTTAGTCTTTTTTCTACCAAGATTATTAGTGCAAAGAATGCGCCCAAAACTGCCTTTAATGCACTTCTTTACAAAACTGCTTTTAATGTATTTCTCATGATTTTAAATTATTTAATAAAAAAGAATGTGTTTTAGCCTAAAATTGTCCACAAAACTTCTTTTTTTCAACAAATAATAACTCTGAGTGTATTTCCTGTATTCCTAACTGTGAAAAATGCACAGAAAACAGCCAATAATAATGCCTCTAATGTATCCAAAACTATCTATATATAATTAACAGCAAATATAATATTTTCGAGTGTATAAAAGAATGTTCTATAGGCTATTTTTATTCCCAAAATACACTATAATGTCTAAAATGTCCATAAAATTGTTCTTTTTGCTAAAACCAATAATAGTGTACTTAATGTTTTTAAAATTTTAAATTATTATAAAATAATTAGTGTGTATCTACTTGTCCTGAATTTTATACTGAAAATAACGACAAAAACACATGCTTGCCTTGCCCTATAGATTGTTCGATATGCTTAAATGAAAATTAATGTTCTAAATGCGCCCAAGATCTACTTTTGGTCCAAATTGAAAGCCAAAAAGACCTTTTTTGTATTAAAAAATGCCCTTAAGGAACCTTTTATGATTAAGTATAATTTAGGTGTTTGCCTTGTTTTTCAAATTGTGATTAATGTTTGAATAATAAAGAGTGTCTTTAGTGTAGTTTAGGTTATTTTCTTTTGGAATAAAATTAATGCGTGCAAAAATGCCCTTTAACATATTTTTAAGAAGAGTCTTTTTGCCAAAAATGCCTTAATAATTGCTCTATTTGTGAAAATACATAAACTTGTGCCTAATGCATATAAGGCTTTTTATTTATTTAAAACTCTTAGGGATATTTTTGTCTAATAGAGTGTCCTAGTGGTACTTTTTATTCACCATAGACTTTCTAGTGTTTAAAATGTACCCGAAACTGCCTTAAATGTGCTGACTTGATAACTTGTGAAGTATGCGAATCACCTTATTTAGTTTCTCCTTAGACAAATATGTGCGTTCTGGAATGTTTTTTAGGCTTATTTTTCAATAATTAGACGTCTTAGTGTCTAGTATGCCCTTTTGAGGATTGTTTAAGGTGTTCTTCGGCAATATAATGTGATTAATGCATATAAAATAAGTATTTATTAGAAGGAAAATGTATATAGGAATGTCCTTTGGAATATTTTTCTGTAAAAGAAGGAGAAAGTAACAAATGTGAAAAATGTAATATTTAAAATTGCATTTAATGTACTTTTAGTTTATGTGAAAAATGTAAATAAGGCTTTTTTTTAGACTAAAATAATTTATAGTGCATTTAATGTCTACCAAAATGCAGTTATTGTTCTAGTTTGGAAAATTGTTTTTAGTGTGAATTTCCTTTAATTCTATTTGAAAAAAAAAAATGTCTATAAGAATGTCCAGATGGATTTTTTTTAAATAAATCCATTAATTAATGTTTTCCTTGTATGGATAATTGCATTTAGTGTAAATAAGGAGAAAATATATGTCTTTAATGTATTCAAAATTATACTTTTTCAGAAAAATATCACGCATGTGTCCCTTAATGTGTCCTTGGATATTTTCTATTGCCTGAGAATCCACAAAAATGTGAAAAATGTAGCCTAAACTGCCAAAAATGTTCACAAAAAGATTCTTGTGAGGAATGCTTTGAGCCTTTTAAACTTTTTATGGACAGTAAGATGTGTACATAATATGAAATATGTCCATCTAAATATTATCAATAAGAAACTAAATGCATACCTAAATGTAACGACATGAATTGCTTAGAATGCGATTATGAAGAGCCATTTTTATGTAAAAAATGTTAGGAGAATTACTTTTATTTAGATAAAAAATGTGAAAAATGTTCGGATGATTTTTTTTGCGATTCTTGCAGTCAAAGGGGACTTTTTTATATAGAAAAAGATAATATTTGTGTCGAAAAATGCCCTTCATTACATTATTATGAAAATATAATTTTAATTTAAAATAAAAAAAAAAATGAATGTATAATTTGTCCCTAATAAAATTGCTAGAAATGCGAAAATGGTTAAAAATGTATTTTTTGTGAGGAACAATATTACCTTTTTTAAAATTAATGCTTTTTTTAAAAATGTCCTACTTTTACTTTCTATAACCAATAATATTCAGTTTGCGAAAATTGTATAATAAATTGCATTTAATGCGAAAATTAATAAACATGTCAAATTTGCACAAATTCATTTTTTTTAAATTAATATTAAAAATGTTCTAAATGTCCTAAAAATTGTCTTAAATGCTAAAATAGGATTTCTTGTGAAATATGTAATGAAAAATTATATTTTCATCCAATTTTTCGTAAGTGTGTAGAAGTTTGTGGATTTGGCTTTTTTGAAAATAATAATAATTAAAAATGTGATAAATGTCATTTTTCTTGTGCTTCTTGCTTAGGAGAAAATGATGATTAATGCCTGGAATGTAAAAATAGTTTTAGTAAAATTGAAAAAAAATGCGTTAAATAATGCAAAGATGGATAAATTAATAAAGTAGATTTTTTTGGAATATAAGATTAATGTGTGGATTGTTTTAAGGGGTGTAAAAAGTGTTGGGATATATTCAATAATTAGTGTTAAGAATGTTTAGAAGGATTTAGTTTATATGAAAATAATTGTATTAAAAATCAATGAGTTATTTTTATTATTATTAATAAAACTATTATTTATGTATTTGATAAAAAATAAAATAAATAAATAATTTTATATTAGGGTATAAATTTTATAAATATTTTTAGTTTTAATAATTTAGATTTTATTTAATTTTATAATAAATAAAATTAGAAAAATTCTAATATAATAATATGGAATTAAATAGAAAAAAAAATTTAATATAACAAAATATAAATAAATAATATATATATTAATATATATTATATAAATATATTTTAAATATCAAAAAATAAAATAAAATTAAAAAAAAAAATATTTATATATATAAATATTTAAATTATTTTATATAAAATAATTAATAAAAATAAAAGTATAAATTATCTATATGTATATATATATATATATATATATATATATATATATATATATTATTTTTATTATTTTTTTAATTTTTTAATAAAATATTTTTTTTGTTTAATTTTTATTTTCTTATACATAAATATTTAAATATTTTTTTTTATATTATATCAATTTTCTAACTAAACTAATTTGTATATAATATCTTTAGCTTCTATATTCATATATTAAATTTAATTTTCCATTTTAATTTAAATTTCCCTATTATTTTTTTATATTTTATTAAGTAATCCATATTTTTGTTCTATCGAATAAAGTTAATTTTATTCATGATTTCTAGATTTTTAATAATTAGAAAATGATAGATTTCTAAAAGTATTTAAAACATTTTTATACTATTATTTTTTATTTTTATGTTTTATTGCCAAATTTTCGATTTTTTTGCATTCCAACATTAATTCTTATTACAAATCATTTTATTAAGATATTTTTTATTATAAAGCATATTCTTCAATTTTTTATTTTAAATATTAAATTTCAAACTTTAACTATTATTTATTACATATCTCTTATTCTAATTTTTTTATTGTAAAATTTTAAGAAATATCATTTTTTTATTAATTAAATATTAAATTTATAAGATTAAATTATATAGGCAAAAAATCTATTAATAACTTAACATATTTCTTTTTATTTTAAAAGCATTATATAAATTACTTAAATACATCAAAAAATTATTGTAAAAGTTCATCATTTTATCTAGTGTTTTAATTATTTACATATTTCTTTTAATCATTAATTTATTCCTATTCCTATTATTTTGATTTATCTGTTGTCTTTAATTTTTCATCAGTCATGCTTTTTAATTTTATTTTATGTTTTTGATTTTAAAACAGTTTTTATTATTATTTTAAATGTATATTAAAATATTAATTTTAATTTTTTAAAAAACTATTATTAGTCCTTTAAGTGCTTTTATAATTATCATTTTTAATATATATTTTATGCACATTACATCCTTCTGTATTTAATCGTTTTTAATCTAATTAATTTCTCTATTTTGTTTGACTTTTATTACAAAATTATTATTAAGAAAATAATCTTTGTCTAATGCCTAAAGATTGAGACAGAGATTTGCATTTCTTGTTATGCAAAGTGAAGTTTTATTTTTATATTTAAGAACCAAAGTTTTATTATTATATTAGTTAATTGAATTTTAATTCTTAAGGTTATATTTTTTTATTTATTTCTGAACTAGAATTATTATATCTATGAATTTATATTTCTATTTTTTTAATTTTCAAATTATTTAAGAACTTTTTTATTTACTTTATTTTATAATATGGGCAGCAATCATATATTATAAATGAAGTATTAGTCTTTAAATAATTTAAAATTTACGTTAAATAATTAAAATTATGGTATTTTTATTTAATATAAAATAAAAATAAATTTATATGCAATTAATATTATTGATAAGACGAATAAAAATAATAATAAAAATTTAAAAAATTCAAACTTCTTTTGAGAAATTATATTATAATGTTTTTTATCAAATATAAAAAAATTTAATAATTTATAAAATATAATTTTATTTATTTATAAATGATTATTATTTTAAAACTTTTAGAATAACTTATTACAAATAAAATAAAACATTAAAAATTAGATAATATTATATAAAATAGCTTAATGATATTTTTATTTCATAAAAAAATAATAAATTTAATTATATAAATATGATAATAAAAATTATTAAAATTTTTTATTTTTGATTATATATTGTTTTTTAAAAAAAGTAAATGAAACATCTATTTATATTATTAAAGAAATTGTTTTAATTAAGATATAAAGAGATTAAATATATAAAAAAAAAAATCATTAATAAAATAGTATATAATTCAATTTTTTAAAGTTTGAATATTAAAATTAAATATTAAATAAATAAAAAAATTTATAAACAATAATTAAAAAAAAAATGATTTTAACAATCAATATGTAGTATTTTTATTTTAAATATAAAATGTTAAAGTTAAGCTCATATATAAAAAAAGCTTTAATTAAAAAAAAAAATTAATTAGAATTAAATATAAAAATAAATAAACATATATAAAAAAATACAAAAAACATTATTATTAATAAAAAATAATTATATAATTTTATATATTAATTTATGTAAAAAAAAATTAAAATTTAATAAAAATAACAATAAAATTTATATAAAAATAATACTTTTAATACATTTTTATATATATAGAAATCAAAAAATAATTATATATATTATATATATAAATGAAAAATTTAAAATTTTTATTATAATATAAAAATTAAATTTAATTAAATTTTTGGTAAATAAATATAAACAAACATATATAATTATTAATAAAAATAAAAATAAAAATAAAAATAAATATATATATATATTATATATAAATATATTTTTATACATATCTTTTTATATATCTTTTTATATACATTTATAAATGGATACATTAATATTTTATATTATATATTAAAAAAAAAATATTTTTTATTTATATTATAGTATTATTCAAAATTAATATAATGTCATTTTTCTTTTTCTTATAGGCTTATTTATTTATTGAGGTTTTTTTTTTAGAATTTAAATAAATTCACTTAATTCTTAAACAAGTTTGTTTAATTTGTTTTATTTAACTGGACTAGGTTTTTTGAATATAAATTCTTATTCTTACTCTTCCATTTCGTTTAAGATTGATTAGTTTTAGTTTTATTAATTTAATTAATAGGAGATATAGCTTTTTATGTAATGGTCTTTATCTTATTCTAATACTTCCATTATTTTTTTTATTTTTTATTATTTTATTTTTTTTATTTATTTTTTTTAGAAAATTTATTTTATTATATTAGCAATTAGCAAAAAAAAAAAATTTGATACATTATTTTTTGCTTTTATTTATGAAGTAAAAAGAGTATTCTTAGAATATATTATTATTATATAATTTTAGCCAAAAGAAATTATAAAGGTTAAGTAAAATACTTTTTATGAAATGTCTATTTTAATGATAATGTTTATTTATTTTTCTTAATTTTTCTTTTATTAATAAAATATAAAAATAAATTATAAATTAAAGTACAAAATTAGAATTAATAAATAATTTATTTTAATTTATTTATAAATAAAGCTATATAATGAATAAATGCTATCTAAATATATACATATAATTTCTCGTATTATTACTATTAAACAATGAATTAACCTAAATGATATTAGTTATCCAAAAATACTTACAGTCGAACTAAACTATAATTTTTTTATAATTTAGTTTTAATTAATGTTAGACTTAATAGTATCATAATATTAATATAAAAATACCAATAGTTTTTAAATATGGACAAATTAATTAAAAATAATAGGTAACCTTTATCTTTAATAATAAATTTTTAAAATAAACAAATTATAGAATAAGACCAATTAATATTATTTAATTTTAAACATATGCTTTTATATGATTTAATAAAAAAATAACCTTACTATAAATTTAATTAGATATAAAATAAATGAATTCTATATATTTATATTGAATTTTGATTATTTTTTTTACTATTATTAATAAAAATAAAATTTGATATATGTAGATCATATAAATAAAATTATTTTTATTTTATAAGTTCTAAAATAAATTCGATTATAAGTAAATTTTTAAAATAAGTATACATTAACTTTTATGTTTGTTATTATAAATATATATCTAAAATTAACGAATATATAAAAGTAATAAATAATAATTAATAATATTATAATATATTATAAAAAATATTTTTTTATTTTTATCTTCTTATAATTTTACTCTAATAATAAAATTTTAGAAAATATGTTTATTGTGTTTTATTATTATTATTATATTTATTATTATTAAAAAATTATGGTTATTATATACATTTTTAATTTTTTTTATTATTATTTTTTTAACTTAAAAAAAAATATTCTATAAAAATATAAATTAATATAATATAAACCAGATTTCAAAAGTATATTATTTATTAATAATTATGTATTTAAAATTAAAAATAAAATCAATTAAATTTAATTAAAAATTAAAAATTAAAAATTAAAAAGATTAAAAAAAAACAAAAAAAAGGATTAAAATAAAAAAAAAATGTATCTGAAAAATTTGAAAAAATTTAAATAATATATTTTTTTTTTACATTATAAAAAATAAAAAAAAAAATTACAAAAGACTAAAAAAATAAACAAATATAAATATAAGAAAAAAAATAAAAGAATTAAAATCAATATCCATATTATGCAAGCTAAGCTTTAATAACTTTAACTTATGGTAATTATAATTCTTTAGCTCTATTATTGTGTTATTATAATTTTTTTTAGAAATAAGTAGTAGCTCTTGTTTTTCTTTTAGTTTCGAGTTAATCAACAAGGGTTTATTTGCTCCATCCGACAGAGTTACATAAATCACCTAATGTGCAATATGGTCTATGATTTTTCAATCTTTAAACTTTTAATGCATCAACTACTACTTGTTTCTTTATTCTATCATAAGGAGCAGGTACTCCTTCAAAAATTTTTAGTTTTTCTATTAAATTAAATTATATATATTAATATTTACTCAAAGATAATATATATAAATTATATATATAATATATATTAATTTATATTTATATATATATATATATTTATTTATATATATATATTTACATAAAGCAGCAGCTCCTCTGGGTGTTAAATGAGGAAGCATGCCTCTTATACATCTCCAAAATATCTTTGAAGGAGCTCTGAAATGCTAGAAACCTCTTCTAGGGTTATGGTTCATCCATTTATTTAAAAATTCACTGAATTTAACTCTGTTTCTGAATAAGGAACCGGAAATGTTAATTCCTTCTGCTCTAACTACTACTATTCTTTGGCCAGATAAAAGTTCTTTAGCTACATATGATGCTAATCTACCTTATAAATGGCCTTAGGCGTCTATTACTACGAGTTTATCGAACATTTTTTATTTATATATATACTTTTTTGATTTTTTGATTTTATTTTTAATTTTATCAAAATAACATAATATTTATTTTTTTATTTAATATTTTAACTTAGTTTTATTTTGTCTTTTTTTATTTATATAAATTAAAAAAAATAGAAATAGTTTATGTAAAAAAATTGTTTTTAATAAAAAGATTCTCTTTTTAAAAAAACATACTCTTTATAAGAAAATAAATTAGTAAAACACTCGAAATTATTTTTAGTAATTGCATAATGCGCACCAACCTTTAACCCTAAACCCGATAAATGATTCTAATATTAATTTCTAAAAAGAGTAGTAGGTTCTAACGAATGAAGCCAGAAATCAATATCATAATCTAAAATAAACTTTTATTATTAATTATTTCAAGAACTACTCCCAAATATAAACACTATATTTATTATTACTCTATTAAGAAACATTTATTTTCATATTTTAATATTTACAATATCAATTTCATCTTCCAAAAGCCATATCTAATACTATTGTAACCGCAATAACTAGTAAATATAAAAGCCCGAAAATAAGACATCGAATATTCATTTTCGAAAGTATTATAAATATCTAAATATTGACAAAAAAAAAAAAATTAAGAGAAATAAAGAAAAGAATACTTTCAAAAATTGAAAAAAATACTCATAAAAGTATAGGTATTAAAAAATAACTAAATCTTCGAATTTCACAGCTAAATACTCCAAATAAAAACTTCCCCGAAACTAATAATAAAAAAAACTACTTTCAAATTAAATTTCCATTCCATAAAAAGAGATAAAAACACATGCTAAAGCATACTAAACCTCCAACTTAAATATCACCATTATTTTTTAATCTATATATAATTTTTATTTTTTATTTGATTTTATAAACACAAATTAATTTTATTTTATACATCTTTAATTCTGATCTGCATCTTTTTAAATCCTCAAAAAAGTTTTTATTGAAGAAACACATATCATTATAAATAAAGGTAATAAATTAACTATTATTCTCTTAAAAAATATATTATATTTGATTATAAGAAAACATATATTTGCAAGTTTTATAAATTATTTGATTATATTTTCGAAATAAAATTTAATTTAATTATTTTTTTATGTCTCTATTATATTATTCCAATGCTTTTTAAAATTACTTAATTATCTGTTATTTTTATATCTTTTATACTATAAATCTCATCATTGGTTAGGCAACTTTTTATTTAAGATTTCTCAGCTATTTTTTAAAAAGTAATTACAATTAAAATTTTTAAGGTCAAATCAAAACTTTGAAGGGGAGAATGGCCTTAATCAATAAGTGTTAAAAGTCCTGATAAAGATTTATTTATTAAAAAATAATTCAATTAAGGCCTTTTAAAATATCTAATAAGGTGATTTAAGACTTTTATTTTAAAAATATTATAATTAAGATTTTAAGGATCTTTTTGAAATAGTATTGTCTTATGGTTTAATTGATAAGAATTCAAAGTATTTTCACAAATTGTTTTTTTACTAATTTTTAAATTATATATATATTTATCAATACAATATATTTTATTAAAATAAAAAATTGAATAAATTAATAATGATGTTTATGTTGAAATTTATTTTAGAATTACAAAATATTAAATATTAAAAAAAAACGTAAACAATAAAAATAAAATAACAAAATTAAAAAAAAAAAAAATTAAATCTAAAAAAAAAAACAAAAAAAACAACATCAAAATTAAAAAAAAAAAAACTCATAATTTCTCCTTTAAAACATAAACATCATTCCTAACATGTTCCAAAGCCGGTAATCCTCTCCTTACTTCTGAAATTTTCTCCAAATCAATTTCTACGACTCCAACCCCTACTTCTTCTCCCATATCCAACAAGACCTCCCCCCAAGGATCCACTACAAGACTATGTCCAAAGCTTTTTCTTTCCATATAATGCTCTCCAGACTAAGCTGCAGCTATAACAAAACATTAATTTTCAATAGCCCTTGCCCTTAAGAGTACATGCCAATGTGCTTTTCCTGTTTTTTTTAAAAAGGCGCTTGGTACAACTAAAATTTCCGCTTTTTTTTCTAAAGTAAGTATTCTGTAAATTTCTGGAAAACGCAAATCATAGCAAATTGACAAGTCGAGCTTTCCAGCTGGCGAATGGACTACTTCGGGAATTTTTTATCCAAAATGAAATGTATTGCTTTCTTTATGGTATTTTTTTCATCTATTTATATAACGAATAAATGCAGCTTCTATATTCACTTATTATTAACCTCTATTGTCTATTATTAGATGAGTATTATATAATTTTGGTCATTAAATTCACTTTTTTACTAAAAACCACCTAAAGATAGCCATATATTATTTTTATGGGCTTCCGTTTTTAATTAAGTGATTGTTTAACCGGTAATATATTCTGCGTTTTCAATCACTTTTTTATATGTAGGTTAAATTGAGGTAAATGCTTCAGGAATAAAACATATTTTAGCCTATTTTTCGGATGCTAATTTTATATTTTATTATTAGAAAGTCCAAATTTTGTTGCTTGTTTTCAGTTGAACACATTTATATAACTGCAATTAAACATTTTTTTGAATTTTAAAGCATTTGTAATTTTTACAAATAGATGATTTTTTTTAATTATAAGTATTTATATTTTTCTTTTGCTTTTTAATAATAAATTAATTAAAATATGTTTATATATATAATACTTTTTATTATGTATTTTTTTTTTTTTTTTTTTTTTTTCGTTCATTATTTATTCAATTGCTTTATTTTATTTTATATATATTATGATATTTCTTCTTGTAATTCTTTTTAAGGAATTAAATCTTCTACTTTAAGTATATCTCTAGTATAAGGATCACATTAATCGTTTAAAAGATGTTTTTGAATAGAAATTTTGTCAACAATGACTTCACTAACAGGTAATTTTACTGGATTTATCATAATTTAATTAAGAATAGGGTCTAAATATTTATCTGGAATGTCTTTATACAAATGTTTATCTAATATTTCTTTTTATTTATGGAATTCAATTAATTATTCAATAAAATATTTAAACTTAATATAGTCTTTAAAATCTATAATTTTAATTCTTTAACAATAGAAATAGATTTTTTGAAAAAATCAATACAAATGTTATCTTCAATAATTCTATCAATAAAACAATCAAATTTAGAATAATTAAGATACATATTAATAATTATATAAATAATCTAAAAAAAATTCTAATAAATATCTTTGTTATTTTTATCAAATTTTCGACTTAATAAAAATAAAAATATAAATATATATAAAACTAAGTAATATATATATATATTTATATATATATATACATTTATTTTATTTAATTTATATTATTATTTTTACTTTTCAAAATTTAAAAAATTAATAGTTTTTTAAAATGATTAATTAATAAAATTTATGAAATTTTAACTTATTAATTAAGAAAGTAAAATATTATCAGAATATTTTGATAAATTTTTTACATTTTCAAAAAACGTTATTAAAAGAGTTTAATATTTCTATAAACTTATCTTCTTATTTTATATTTCTTGATTTTTTTAATTATACTATTACTTATCTATTACAAGTTTAGATTTTAAAATTTCTAATTCTTATATTTATTCAATTATTATAACTTTTTCGTCTATTAAATGTAACAAATCATTAAAATAAATGTTTCCAAATCGATAAAAAATTTAATTATTTTAATCTTTTTTTGCTAATATTATAAGTTTTTATGAATAATCATATAAATTTTATTCTGATTAAACTTTTAAAAGATATGTAAAAAGCTTACAAAAATAATACCTAAAATAATATTTATCAATCTATTACATTAATTAATCAAATTCCATAATTTTATAAGTATCAATATATAATTACAAAAGACTTTACATAATAAAATTCTAACAAATTTTGCTTTTATGAAAATTTTAAATTAACGAAACATTAGAAATACAATTGTAATTTCTAAAACAAGTAAAACTTGCAAGTAAAATTAATATTTTTCGTCTAAAATGAGGATTACAACACCAAACTTTGCTTCCCATTTAAAAAATAAATAAGTCAATTATTATTTAAAAAAATTCCTTTTAAAAATTTTATATATAAATATATTGAAAATAAATATACTTAATTCTATTATAAAATTTAAAAATTCTCATTTAAAAAAATTGTTAAGAATTCAATCATATCTTCGAAAATAAAAATAGGTATTTAAGCATATTATTAAGTATAGTTTTATTTTAATTCATAAGTTTTAGTTAAGTCACATTCATTAAATTTAAAAGCCAGTAAACTCTCAAATGCGAAAAATCTAATTAATAATTAATTTGTTTCTTAATCTTCCAGAAGTAAATCGAAATTTATTTTTTAATCATAAATTTAATTATATTTTCTTAAATCATAAAGTTTAATTTAATCTAATTCTATATAT
Source organism: Ichthyophthirius multifiliis (assembly GCF_000220395.1). Lineage (NCBI taxonomy): Eukaryota > Ciliophora > Oligohymenophorea > Hymenostomatida > Ichthyophthirius > Ichthyophthirius multifiliis. The sequence goes on from NW_004086137.1 coordinate 66,541, forward strand.
ATTACATATTATTATTTCATTTTAAAAAAAATATTACCTTTTTATATATATTCATTTAATTCTTAATAAATTCGTATAAAAGGACTACTTAAATGAATAGAAGCCATAATATATCTAACTATTTAATGTTAAAACTATTAATTTTCACATTCAATTATTTACTTTTTTTATTTATTTCCTATCTAAATAACTTAAATACTATCATAATTTTCATAAAATCCGTTTTTATTAAATAAAATATTAGAATCAAATATTCCAATTGACTTATTAAGTCCTTCTATGTTTTCGAAATTAAAAAAATGTTCTGTAAATTTAAGCAAGACCTTCATAAAATTATAAAGAAATCCAAATCCGCAACATTCGAATTCAAAATTGAAAGTTTTAAGTACCGGCTTATTAAAATGGAGTATTTTTTCAATCCATAAAATAACTGAGTCTTACCTTGATTATGAAATATAAAAAAGTAATCCAAAAAAATTATTTAAGCAAATTTCTAATTTTTAAACGATTTTTTTGGCATTATTTTAATTTATATATTAATTTTCTCCTTATTTTAATAAATCTAAAAAATCCCATTAATTATTCCAACCTTATGGAACTGTATTTATAGATAAAATCAACCCAAAAATAGTATTGTTTTAAATTTCTTTACCACTTTTATGTTTTTCATTAATAAAAAAAGGACTTTCATCCAAAAAGTAATTCAAAACATATTTTTTTGTAAAAAGTACTTTCAAAATATCAATACAAGAATTAATGAAATTTAAATTTTCCAAAAAGTCATAATTATCAGCAATTTAATTATAAATGTGTTTTAATATTGCATTTAATATAATCTTACACTCACTTTAATATTCAGAATAAAGTCTTTCAATAATAGCATCAAAAATCTCGTATTAACAAACAAAAAGCTCTTCATAAAAATAAGATAAAAGTTCTTTTTTAATAGAAAAAATTTCCTCTTAAATTCCTAACTAATTCTCACAACTACTCATGCAAAAAAATTCGAAATTTAAGAGCAAATTTTTTAAATAATATATACAAGCATTTATTATATCCATAATATCCTTTGAACTTATAATGTTTTGACATTTTTTAGTCTTTTATTCATTCATTAATTTTTATATTAAAAGCAATATATATTATATTCTTTAATAATCGTGTTTAAATATTAAATCTTTTTGGCTAGAAAGAATTTAATATAATACTGTCTGTATTATATTTGTGCTATTTAAAATGGGCTTTTATAATTGAGAATCTATTAGTTTTGGTTTTATTGTAGATAAAAGATATTACATTATATTTACATTTTTATTTTCATAATTTAATTATAGTTCTAGAATATGTTTATTTTTATTTTTTATTTTTATTTTTTACGTGTAATTGGATAGTGAAGTATATTTTAGTAAAAATTGCTTATTTTTTTTTTTTATTTTGCTTCTTGTTAGATTGCTTTTCTTTTATTATTAGCTTTAAAGCAACCTGGAAATTGTGAATTATAAAAATTAATAGATAGGTTCTTTTAGTTTACTATTTGAATATTTTCTTTGTTATTATCTATATCTTTTGAAAATTTAGAATTACCCATAATGCTATTATTATACAATAAATATTAAATATTTAAAAAAATAATAATATTTATTTTAATTTAAATATTTTATAATTTTTATTTTTTTTTAAAAATAATAATATTAATATGTTTTTTTACTTTTTTGAATGGATTAATAAATAATTATTAATATTTTGATAAATTGTGTTTATATTTTAAATAAAAATAATATACTTGATATATATTTAAAAATTTATTTATATAAAATAAATAAGAATTTTAAAATAATTTAATTTATATAGAAATATGAATAATTTATTTAAATTAATAATTAATATTATATTATAGGAATATATATATGTTATTATAATATATTGAAAAAAAAAAAAAATTAATAAAAAAATATTATATTTTTAAATAAATGTTATGTATAAAATGAAAATACTTATTACAATATAAGTAACTAATATATTATTTATTTTAATATATCATAATTATTTAATTTTATTAATTTTTTAAATATCTAATTTTAAAAAATACGTTTTTATAATTTAATTATAAAATAAAACATTTATAATTTAATAAATATTCTGCATTACAGTAATAATCTTGTTTATACAAAATTAGTAAAATAATAATAAATTTAAATTATATTAATGTTAGTCATATAATTAAAATATATTATCAATAAAATAAGTTATATATTTGTAAATTTTATTCATTTATTTATTAAATACATAAAGAAATTATAAAATTAAATAATTTTAATAAAAAACATTCTATATTGAAATTTTGTTAAATAATTATATTTAAAATAATTTTTAAATAGAAAATACTATTTTTGTTAATGATTTTTTATATAAATGCTGTAAAAATAATTTTCTTTATTGTAAAAAATAAAGATTTTATTAAAATAAAAAATTTTGTAATAAATTATAAAACAAATAATAAAGTTTAATAAATAAAAATATAGAAAAAAAATTAAAAATATTATATATAATAAATTAAAAACAATATATAAATAATATATAAAACTTTTAAATTTTTCATTTTTAATACTTATATAATAATCTTTATTTTTTTTTAATATATTTAAATAGTTCATTATTTTATAAATCAATTATAATGAAATTCTTAAAATTTTAAAAGACAATATAATTAAAAATTTAATTTTAAGAAAATTATTACTTTATATTTCCTTAAATTTATAATGTCTATAGCTTTATTTTAATATTTATTAAAAAATAATTTTCTTTTTGATTTGAATATTTAGGCATGGAGTTATATTATATAAAAAAATATTTTTTTATAAAAATAAAAATAAGAAACTATAAAGATTGAAAAAACTTATAAATTAAATATTAAATAAGATTAAAATTGTAAAATAAAAAATCTAATAATAAAAATTTTTATAAGTAAAATAAATATTATATATAAATAATCATTAAAAAATAAAATATTAAAGAAAAAGTATAATTTAAAAAAATTAAAAATATTATATATATATATATATATATATATAAGAATATATT
>NW_004086136.1:0-117454 GCF_000220395.1 Ichthyophthirius multifiliis
ATCTCCTCCCCCAATTATAGATACGAACTTATCTTTTATTTTAAAAAAATATTTTATATTTTATATTTATTTTATTTACCATTGTTTTATTATTAATGTTTTTTAAAAAACTTAAAACAGGAGAAGTAGTATCAAAGTCAGCTACAAATGCGACTTAAAATTATTAGTATTGCTATATAGTAAGATGAAAGTAATTAAATGGTCCTTTGACTCCTACAGTATTATCATCCTTTTAATACACAAGATCATATTTAAAGTATTCATTTGATCTAAAATTTTCTGCATTAATTTTAATAGAATGAAAATATACATTCATTTATTAGTCTTTCTTCAAATTTTATGTTAATAATTATTATCTTTAAGCCCAAGGAATACTCCTAATATCTTGTTTTGAAGAATCCAATACTTGCAAATTCATTTTCTTAGGTTATTAAGAAGACTGAGCTACTAAGTAGTTAGTATACGTATTAATTATTAATTTATTTTCTTTACATTCATTAGTTGTAAAATAAGTTACTTCATAATGGTAAGTTGGATTCGATATTTGAGGATTGTATTTGTCACCTAAATTTACTTTTACACCTTAAGGTTAACATTTTTCAGCTGTAACATTTACTAAAGAATTCGCTAAATAAAATAAAATAATATGTAATCCAAATAATTAAATCATTTTAATTTTAAATAAAATTATAAAGTCTAATTATATAATATTTTCTAATAAAATTTATAAAAGAAATTAAATTATTTAAATAATATTTTATTTTTATATTAATTAAAGTAATTGTCATATAAATTTTATAAGTAAATATATATTAATCGATACATTTTCATTTAATTTTAATAGTATATTTAAATAAAATTAAATACAAACCAATAAGGAATAAAAACCGAAATATTTATAAATAACAAATATAAGTTTAGGTTGCTTTATTAAAAAAAGTTCTATAAAAATTGATTTAGTTGAAGATTGAAATATTAAAAAAACAGACCCACGTACTTTGATTTTTAATAATCTTTAAAAGGTACAGTCCTTGTTTCTCGTCATTAAAAAAAAAAAAAATATTTTAAAATATAATAGAAAAATTAAAAATATCCTTTCTAATTGATAGAAAATATTGAAATGGCAGGAATTGCAACAATTAGTGATTATAAAAAAGATCAAACTTAAATGGTTAAAAATATTTAAAAAGAAATTATGAATTTAATTTACTAATTGAAAATATCCAAATCGATTATGCAGCTTTGTGTACGATTTTTAATAAAATTTATTTATAAAAAATAATTAAAATAAATAAAAATAACAACTTAAATTATGATTTTTATTTATTGTTAGAAAATTATCCTATGTATTTAATTTGAAAATCTTTAAGATAACTATTTATTAAAAAACTTCACTATATCATATATTTTTCTCATATGGTTAAAGCTCTAACTAAGTACATAAATTTTTATACAGATATATTAAAAAAATTAATTTAGAATAGATAAATATATAATTTCTATTTTATTTATATTTATTATATATATATTCATTATATTTATTTATTTTTAACTTTTATAAAATTAATTTTTCTATTAATATATTGATATATATTTAAATAATAACAAAATAATATATAAATAATTTCATTCTTAATAATTTTTAATTTTTTTTTATAATTTTAATTATTTTTTTAAAAATATAAAAATTATAATAAAATTCATACATATTTCCTTTATCTTCATGATTTCCAGCAATTGAATTAAAGGCTATTTCATTAAAATAAGTTTCAGTTTCTTTCATAAATTTTAGTCCTTTTTCTCCATTAAGGTCATGAAGGTCATAACCGTAATCTCCTCCCCCAATTATAGATACGAACTTATCTTTTTATTTTAAAAAAAATATTTTTATATTTTTATATTTATTTTATTTACCATTGTTTTATTATTAATGTTTTTTTAAAAAACTTAAAACAGGAGAAGTAGTATCAAAGTCAGCTACAAATGCGACTTAAAATTATTAGTATTGCTATATAGTAAGATGAAAGTAATTAAATGGTCCTTTGACTCCTACAGTATTATCATCCTTTTAATACACAAGATCATATTTAAAGTATTCATTTGATCTAAAATTTTCTGCATTAATTTTAATAGAATGAAAATATACATTCATTTATTAGTCTTTCTTCAAATTTTATGTTAATAATTATTATCTTTAAGCCCAAGGAATACTCCTAATATCTTGTTTTGAAGAATCCAATACTTGCAAATTCATTTTCTTAGGTTATTAAGAAGACTGAGCTACTAAGTAGTTAGTATACGTATTAATTATTAATTTATTTTCTTTACATTCATTAGTTGTAAAATAAGTTACTTCATAATGGTAAGTTGGATTCGATATTTGAGGATTGTATTTGTCACCTAAATTTACTTTTACACCTTAAGGTTAACATTTTTCAGCTGTAACATTTACTAAAGAATTCGCTAAATAAAATAAAATAATATGTAATTCAAATATAAAATACAATTTTTTTTATATTTATAATAATGCTATAATTTTTTTTATTATTATTTTAATTTTTTATTATTTTTAAATATAACTACTTAAATTAAAAGGACATAATATAATAAATTATTTATTGATAAAAATAAATTATTATTTAATATAATTTATAAAAGTTATATAAATTTATTATTTATATCTTATTTTTTTTATTTAAAATGCAATATAAATAATTTTTTAAGATTAATTAATAATTAAATATTATTATTATTGTCTATCAACAAAAAATAAAATAAAATAAAATAAAAATAAACAAAAATTAAATGTAAATTCAATAAGAAAAGAAACTTAGCAAAGAAGAAAAGCAAAAATTATATAACGCAAAAAAGAAAAAAATAAAAAAAGAAAAGCGAAAATGCAATAATACTAATAACATCTAAACCTTACCTAATCAATCCATCCAAACACATTTCGAACAAGAAAGCTATGAGTATGATTATTAAAAGCAAGTAGAATATGTAATGGAATCAGATGAAACAGTATTAACAGGAATGTACTACGAATAATTTAAAGACGTATTTAAAAATTTTAATCAAAACTCATTAAAGCAATACGAAATCTAAACAGATGAGAAAACTCAAGAACAACTACAAAAATAGTAAGATGAATTTGAAGAAAAAAAGCTCAAAAGATAATAAGAAAAATTACTAAAAGAACAAAATAAAGAAAAGCTTTCTAGAAAATAAAAGAAATAATAAAGATGGCTATAAGTAGCTTAGTTAAAAGCCATTGTAAAAAGACCTGATTTAGTTGAGGCTTGGGATATTACTGCACCAGACCCACGCACTTTAGTTTTTTTAAAATCTTTAAAAAATACAGTCCCTGTGCCTCGTCATTGGAGTCAAAAAAGAAAGTTTTTATAAAATAAAAGAGGTATTTTAAAATAACCTTTCTAATTGCCAGAAAATATCGAAAGAACAGGTATTGCGAAACTTCGTGACCCTTTTTCAGAAAGAGATGGAACTTAGATGGTTAAATAGAAATTAAGAGAAAGGATGAATCCGAAAATGGGAAAAATAGATATTGATTATGAAGTTTTACATGACGCTTTTTTCAAAAATTAAAATAAATCAAAACTCACTATCCATGGAGATATTTATTACGAAGGAAAAGAGGATGAATTTACTCATAAAAAAGTAATTTTTTTATTTTATTTACTTTCTTTAAAAAAAATATATATATAGTATAAACCAGGAAAATTATCAGATGCATTAAGAGCAGCACTCGAGATTGCAGATTATAGTCATCCGCCTTGGCTTATTAATATGCAAAGATATGGACCTCCACCTTCTTATCCAAATTTGAAAATTATTGGACTCACTTATCATGATTAGGGAGGAGTATCCTTTTTTAATAAACTTTAAATGGATGATTAAAGCAAGTAAATGCAATAACCAGGAGTATACGGAACTTTTAAAACTGATGATGATCAAATGGATGATAATATTGCAATTTATAAGGGTTATTGGGGATAAGTGATTGATGATGAAGATGAAGAATAGGCAGGAGGTATTAATAACTAAAATATTTAAGAACCTGATGAACAGGATTTAGACGAAGAAGACAATGGAGATGAAGATGTTGATTTTGAAGAATAAATATAATAATATGAGAAAATGTAAAACTCTACAGATAATACAGGAATTAATAGTGTTATTTCTGGATTAGAAACTCCTGAAGTAGATTTAAGGAATAATAATGCACCTCTTTATACGGTTTTGGAAAATGTTCCTAATAAAAATGCAGTAGGAGGAATTTTAGGAACTTCACATACTTATATTATGCCAGAAAAAAAAACTAATTGAGTTTTATTACTTATTTTTTTATATTGTTTAATATTTTAGTAAACTGATTTTTTTTTTATAATAAAAAAAAACCAATATTTTTTTTAAAAAAAAATATTTATTTTATAAAAATTATATTATCAGAACATTTTTAAGTTTATAATAAAATATCTAAAAACATGCAATATTAAGTTTCAAATTCAATAAGCAATGTTTATGATACCTTAAATCTTTAATAAGAATTTGAAGATCATATTCCATTTTTGCAAAAATTATTTGTAAAGATATAATAATAATATTTTCTAAAAAAAAAAAAAAAAAAAAGTATGTTCAAGAAAATTTTCCAAAAATAAGAAAAGTAAGAAGGGATGCAAGTTGCTTCTATAGATGATATTTATTTTTAATATGTGAAGAAATAATAAAAAAATAAGATAAAAATTTAAAAAATTAGAATTATCTAAAAAATAGTTAAAAGAATAAAAATATGATGAATGTGTAATTGTTGAATTTTATAATACTATCCATTAACTCATTTAAAAATTATTAAAAAATTCCTTTACTGTTAATAATTTGTAAAATATATATATTGATTTTATATTAATTATTTTATTTTTTAAAGGGTATATTTTTTAATAATAAAGTAAGATCTGATTCTCTTTTCATGTATTTAAGATTTATAACTTCTGCTTATTTAAAAAAAATTAATCACAATTTTAAAATTATGTTCTTGAAAATATTACTATTGATGAATATTGTGCTATTGAAATTGATCCAATAGATAAAGAAGCTGATTAGGTAATATATTTTTATTTCAAAAATCAATTTTTTATAAAGTTAGCAATAATATATTAATATACCTATTCGTATTGTTTATTTGGATTCAAAACCTTAAAAAATGAATCCTGATGTAATTTAGTTACCTGAAGGTTAAAATATTAATCAAAATTCGTTTTTGCCAACATTTTTATATAGACAGGGACATTATGATATTATTTATAATAAATGAAAAAAAAAAATATTATTTCTAAAATTATTTTTATATATATATATATAATTTATATAGTTAACGCGTTTTTTCAAAAAAAATTATAATAATTTTTTATTTTTATAAATTATTTTCACTCTTCAATTATATTTTATTCTTTTAAATAATTTATTTAATCTTAGTTTAATTTTACAAGATTTCCTGCTTCATCTAATATATAGTTTCCATTAAAATCAGTTAAGTAACCCTCTTAATCAAGTTAATAAACAATTTCTTCCTCTTCTTCTTTTATAATAGGTAAATTAGGAGTTATTTACTCTTTTTTTATATTTTTATAAAAAATAAATATATAGATATTTAAATAAATATTAAACTTTTAAATGAATTATTTATTTTTTAAATATCTTCAATTTATTAGACTTCTTAGTTTTATAAAATATCTTTCATTTTATCATTAACCTTATCTGCTTATAAATAACTATCCATATCTTTTTTAGTATTATCTTCTTAGTTTTAATACTTATAATTCTAATTTAAAGGAGATATATCACTAATTATTTATTATTATTAAATGTTGCTTTAATTTATTGAATATTACAAAGATTAATCAGAGGTTCGAGATTATGGTAATTATTATTGATAATATTGTTATTATGGTTATATTTATAAAATAACGTCTTATTCAAATTATTATTAGTCTTATTTTATTGTATATTGTATTTATTATACAGGTTATTAAATATATTAATGTTCTTATTTTATTACATATTACTATTTTTGTTAATCATTCTATAAATTTGTAATTACTTTTTCTTTTTAAATAACCTATTATTATTACTATTATAAATAAGGTTATTATATATTTTATGCTTATTATTAAATGATTAATCCTTATTAAGGTATTTGTTGATGCTATTATTAAATTAAAACTGCTTATTATTGTTATTATTAAACTGAATTTTATTATTATTAAACTAAACTTTGCTATTATTGTTAAAGAATAGTTTACTATTAAATTGTACTCGGTTATTACTATTATGTAATTAAATTAGACTATTATTAAGAAACTAAGTTCTGCTATTAAGAAACTAAATTTTATTATTAAGAAACTAAACTTTATTATTATTAATATTATATAGGTTAATTTTGAATGCTTACAGAAGGAATACCTTATATAACAGGAGCTTAGGGAGTTAAAACATATGGATAAGGTTGTGTTTCATAAAATATTTTTTTAAATTTAAGGTCGATATCAACATTTTATTTAGAAATAGTTTAAATAATATTTGTGTATCTCTCATCTATTGATTTAAGTGTTTTATCTAAATTAACTTTATCTTGATAGACAGTTTTTTTAAGAGCAGAAAATTCATAATTATAAAACTATTCCACTTTTGCATTTAGAGATTGGAAAAGAGAATTCTAATCTTAAGGATGATAATTTATTTTTGCCTCTAATTCGTTTTTTAATTAGCTTATTTTTTCATGAATTTCATCTTAAAGATATTTGTTTTCATTAACAAATAATTTATTTAAATTATCTGCTTCAGATTTTTCTTCTAAAATTTTGATTTTTTCTTACATTTATTTAATAGTTTCTAAATTCACTTTCATTTCTTATCTAATAATATCTTATATTTACTAAAATGAAACGAAACCTTAATGAGCATGTTATTGCTAAATTAGTATTTATTATTATTATTATTATTATTATTATTATTATTATTATTATTATTATTATTAGTTTACGTATATTTTTAGGTTATTCTAATTATTATTTTTAGGCTGCTATTATATTTAGTATTATTGTTATTAATTAAGATACTATATTTATTTTTATTTTTATTAATATAAAATTTGTTATTGTTAATGTTGTTGTTAATTTTATTGTTATTGCAATTATTATTGTTATTATAAAGGATGTAAATTGTTATTTATTATTTGTTGTTATTGTTAAAAATATTTTTTGTTCTGTTATTATTAAATATAATTATTATTCTTATTTTTTGTTATAATTCTATCTGGGCTTTTTTCAATAATTATGGTTGGATTACCTGTTAAGTTTTCTTTATTTTTTTCTATTTGTTATGTTTTTTATACTTCATACTTATTTTAATCAACATTCAAGTTTTGATTAAATATTTACTATTTTTAATTTATTTTTTAAGGCGGAGACAAAATCTAATGCTTATGTAAAAAGTATTAATTTTCTGTATTTTCTGACATTTTTTACTTATATTTAAAATAATAAATTATGTTATTTTAATTTATAATTTTTATATTTTAAAAATCTAAAAATTCTTTTTAAATTTTTTATTTTACAAAATAAAAATATATTTATTTAAAAATATAAATTAATTATATAGAATAAAATGCTAAAATATTCAAATTAAATATTATATTTTTTCTATATTTAATATTTTAAAATTTAATTTTAAAGATATATATATATATTATATTTATATATTATTTCTTATATTTTTTAATCTAAATCATATATTTTTTTTTAATATAAAAATTTTACATATTTTTAATTTATTATATTTCTTTATTTATATTTGTTTTTATTTTTATTATTTAAACTTATTTTTTTTATTTTTGAATATATTTGATTTTTTTTTAATAAAGTATTAAATAATACTAAATTATAAATTTTATTTAATTTAATGATTTATTTTTATTTTCCTAAATTTATTAAAAGAAAATAAAAATATCAAATATTAAAAATTATATATTAAAAAAATTAATTTTTTTTTTTAAAAAATAAAAATAAAAATTCAATAAATAGGCGAAGCTTATTATTCAACAACTTAGATTAAGTTTTTCATAACAAAACTCCATTCATTAAATTTATTTTTCATAACTTCAATTCTTTAATTATCTAAAATTCTTGGGATCATCCAACTTATAGTAACTTATTGCTTAATTTCATTAATCATTCCTTTTACAAGTCCATAAGCCATACATCTAATAAGCAAAAATTCAATTTCTTTAACATCTTATTTTGTTTTTTAAGCAATTTAAGTAAAGCTGATAGTTCTGTCGTTTTTTGGAAGATTAAAAACAAGATCAAGGAAAGCCATAATTCTTATTTTTTATTCAAGAAGTTTTTGATTTTATTTTAATGCAGGCTATTTTTATAATTATATATTATATATTATTATTATATTTTACTATTTAGTTTATATGATCATTATAATTAACCATATCTCTTTAAAATTAACTTACATTTCCTTCATTAAATGTTTAAATTAATTTATATAACCATTCATACTTTGAATTTTATAAAGATTTCACCACTTCTTATTACAAAAGTTCACTAAAGTTATAAATTTTAGGTGATAATAATATGGATATAGTCATATTTAAAGATATTTCTTATTTAAAGAAATCTGGAATGTATTAAGGTTAGGTATAAGCTAAATATTATAAGCCATTTTAGTATATTAGTTCATAACTTTTTTTGAAAGTATAATATTAATAGTGGCTTTTGTATAAAAAGGAAGATAAAATAGGTTCTATATGCGCATTTTGTTCTACTTTTTCCTTTAATTAATTTAAAAGGATATAATTTTATTCAGAGTGTTCTTCAGTAAGTCTATAAGTTAACTTTTTTTTATTTAAAAGTTTTGAAATTAAATAAAGAAAACAAAAATTACTTGTTATAATTAAAGGACTATTTATGCATTTTCGTCTTTTAATGTATTATTCATTTTCTATAAAAAATCATATTTTTCTTAATTAGCTGTTTTTTATAAAACATGAATATAAATAAAATGTTTTTTGTATTATTACTATTAAATGCATCTGCAGCGTAACAAAGATATCTAGCAAGTATTAGTTAGTCCATTTTTTACCAAAATTTACAGATAAAGTTCTCATATAATAAGAGCAAAGCTTTTCTATTTTATAATATTTATTAGTCTTAAATTAATTAATTAAGATTTTAAGTAATTTCATGCCATAATCTTTATTTTTTTATTGTTTAATAAATATATTTACATATTCTTTATTTTTTATATATACTTTTAGTCTTATAGGCAAAATAATTATTCGAACTTATCGCTTAAATGAGGAAAATCTTATGTTAAAGATTATAAAAATTATTATTGATTCATTATTTATTTATTTATATATTTAATTTATTGATATTTATTATTAAATTATTTTTTAACATCAGATTAAATAAATATTTTTAAAAAAAAAAATATAATAATAATTTAAAAATATATATTTAATTTAATAATTAAATATTATTATATAAATATGATATTTATTTATTTTCATTAAATTTATTGAAATAATTCATAATCACAAGTTAAAAAGCGAGGATTGAAGTTTTATATTTATAAACTGTTTTTTTTTGAAATTATTTGAGACTATTATTACTATTATAATGAGTAATCATCTTAATAATTATTAATTCTGCAAACTAAATATATATATATAAATAAATAAATATTAAAAATAAAAAAATAGACCAAATCTTAATAATTGCTTTAATAATTTAAATTTTAACTCTATTTATATTTAAAAAGCATAATTACCAATTTATAGATAAGTTTTTTAATTTAAAACTATAGGAATTTAATTTTAAATAACTTTTTTATTAAACATTTAAATTTTCCCTATATTTATAATTATTTTTTCTAATTAATACTTATAACTGAATGTTAAATACTTAAAAGTTAGTTTTGACTAAAATTTACTATTTCTTAATCTTAAATATAAAGCAATGTTTAATTTATATAATCAAAGTTTAATAAATAAATGAATTCTCCACTTTCAATTACAGCAAAGTTATTGAAAGTACAAAAAATCAAAAATATAATATTATGGAATTACTAACCACATATTTCACATTAAATATCTTATTTTTTATATTTATTACACTAATATTTGTTGTTTATAAATTCGTCTTTTTCTTTATCCAATCCAAAAGACATTAAGAATGAAAATAACCGCATGTCCCTAAGCAATTACAGAAATTTAATAAAGGATTTGTATATGAAGAATTCAGATAACATACTCTACAAATATCATCAGTTGTAAGAGTTTAATATTATTAATAATTACTTTCTTTTTTAAAAATTTATACTTTATCATTATCAACGATCTATTATTTAATATATTATTTATACTATTAAAAAATATTATATATTACATAAATATATTAATTTATAAATATATAAATTATAAGTCAAAACCATATTATAAAAAATTATAAAATAAATTATATATAAATAATTTTATTTTTTTATATATAAGAATATTATTAAAATTTTATATATAAAACAGAATATTATTTAAAATAATTTTTTTTTACAATGTATATAATTCTAAAATAAACGCCTTATTGTAAAAAATCGTCTTTTTGTTCTAGTTGAATTTGGTTATCGAAATAAATGTAAACAGGGTTATTATTTAATTCGATATTATATATTTCTATATTATTTTCTTTTATTTTTTTAATAAAAATAAATATTTTTAAAACACTTTATTAAAAATAAACAAAAGTAATTTCTTATTTTTTTACTTTCAATTTTGATTTCAAATAATGGTAATAAGTCTTTTTATATTTTAGTAGATATGCGTATATTTCTTTCAGATTAACTAATATAAACTATTCCTCCTTTGATAATGGTTGTTGCTTTATTTTTTAAACAATTGTTTTACGGGATTATTTTAATTTTAAAAGACATTTTTATATAAAAATATTAATTTACTACTTTTTTTTTATTTTTATTTTTAAAAAAATTAATTGATAAAATTATGCAATTATTATAAAAACATATATTTTTAATATATATATGATTATATATTAAAAATAAAAAGTATTATTATATAATATTAATTAAAAAAAATATATTTATTTACAATAATTTTTTTGTTTTTATATAAATTCTGAAAAAATTTTGACATAATTTATTACAAAAAAATGTATAAAAAAAACTAATAAAGCTTCTTATCATTTACTGACCTTACCTAACTTTTAAATTAAAATATTAAAAAAGGAACATTATTTCCTTTAAAATATGGCAATTATGTAGCTTCGATTGGATATTAATTATAAAATTAAGTTTAAACACTTGCCGATATATTAAAAAATAGTAAAGGGAGAGATAAAATTTGTTGTTTTACATAATATTTAACTGATTTTTATTATGTTTGCCATAAAAACAGTAATATCGAAACTGTTTAAAAAATATTCAAAGAATAAAGTGGATTAAATGAGGCTTTTTTGGCAAAAAAAGTAAGCGATTCAATGAAAAGTAGTCGTAAAATTTTCAAATTTTTAAAGTTTTTCGGAGAATTAAACGGATTTTAGAAAGTTTTATCAAGTAATAAGCCTTTATTTTTAAAAACAGCATAATTTTTATGCGTAGTTTGCCGAATATTTTATTATATTTTAGATAATATTTTATGGGCTATAAATATAGGAAATATGAGGTATTAATTTATAAAAAAATTAAAAAATAAAAGTATAAATAAAATTTATTTATTTTAAAAAATAAAAATAAGTGAAATTGTATCGAAAGAATATATACATAAAGTAAAATCAATTAAAGATATATTTCTATTAATAAAAAGTGTTTTAAAAATATTTTAAGTTTCATATATATTTCTATTTAAAAGAAAGTATTATATTTTTACAAAAAATTATAAATAATGTATTTATATAAAAATAAGTAAAGAAAAATGTGGACTTTAAGCGATATATGAAATAAAATAAAACACGCCAATAATAGAAGAAAGTGATATTCATATTTAATGTTAAAAATTATTAATCTATAAACATAAAAGAAGAGTATATACAATAAAATTTATTACTACTTGTATTAGAATTCTAATGTTATGTAAAAGATAGAATTTGCCTCCTTTGTATTTTTTATTTATTTTTATTTAAAAAATAAAATAAAAAGTAATAAATTTATGAATAATATTTATTATTCGTTTTTCGGACTACTTTTTTCAGTTATTTCTTTAATTAAAATGTTCAATAAAAAAGAAAAAGTAATTTCTATTAAAAAAGGTGATTAAGAAAATGAATTCGAAGAATATACTAAAAAATAATATTAATAAATATAGCATAAAATTTTACCAAGATGTTATTCTACGCTTTCTGATTTATTAAGTATGAATAGTAATGAATAATCTGAAGATGAAGAATATTTAGATTTAAAATAATAGCAAACTATAAGGTAAATATATATATATATATATATATATATATATATATATATATATATAATAGAAAACTACAAAGAACAATATCTTAAAAAAATAGTGACAGTGATTTAGACTGAATTTTAATAATTTTTTTTTTTTTTTTTTTTTAATAAATGAATATTAAATATAAATATTAATTAAATTATAGCATTTATAAATTTACTATATTAGTTTTTTTTTTAAAAAAAAATTAAATAAATTGATACATGAATAAACTTAATTATGTCATCAAATAATCTATTTTTTTCATTCTTTTGAAATATATAAATTTATAGAATAACAATAATAATAAAATATTTAGCTTGAATTAAAATGTTTAGATAATTAACCAGAAAACAAATATTTATAAGAAAATAATTATTAAAATTATTTGAAGACGTAAAATATAATAAAATGACTAATAAGAAATAATTAATAGATATTCAAGATTAAAGTCATTTACAAAGTTTTAAATTACTATTCTCAATCAAATAAATTGCTTTAAAATATCATATAAACTATGATAAAAAAATAACTTAATAATACATTATACAA
This sequence comes from Ichthyophthirius multifiliis, assembly GCF_000220395.1. Lineage (NCBI taxonomy): Eukaryota > Ciliophora > Oligohymenophorea > Hymenostomatida > Ichthyophthirius > Ichthyophthirius multifiliis. Next base: position 13,076 of record NW_004086136.1, read on the forward strand.
GTAACAAAGGTTAATAATATTTTTTATAATACCCTAATAAATAAAAAAAGGTCAAATTTATCGCCCAAGAACATATTTTAAGTATACAGCATTGCATTTATCTATTATAAATGTTCATTTAAAATACACGCATTTTAATTTTGGAAAATTTAAAAAAATAAATAAATAAATAATAATAAAGTATTGCATTACGAATGTAAATTTATTTAAAAAAATTATTTAATTATAAAAAGAATTTTAAAGCTAATTTTAATTTTAGAAATAATATTGTGAAAATATAGCATTTTATGAAATAATCTTGCGATTAAGAAATTTTAATTTTTTTTTAGCTTTAGAAGAATTACATAAAAAATCTATTTATATAGATATTTAAAAATATCGAAATTAGTTTCGGATAAATACCGTAATGTAAAAATCATAGATATTGGTTGTAGCTTAAATAGGAATCAATATAAATGCATATTTTTGCGAAAGTTTTATATATTTTCCATACAAAATGAGAATAAGTAATGATATGGATTAAGTTATGGATTGAAATTTTTTTAAACTTTAAATGTTTGAGTTATTGTATGAGAAAAACATTTTAGCTAGGTTAATAATATTAACATTTTTTTTATCTTTAAGTAATTGATTTATGTATATTATAAATTAAAAATCATACGTATTTTTAAAATATTACTTGGGATGTATTTATAATAAACACTAGTACTGTCAGACTTTAAAAAATTTAACAGTTTGGGAATAAAATTATGGCTTTAGTTATATAAAATGAAAAGAAAACAGTAATTAGGGTTAAACATTTTTGTTTATTATTGGGGCTCATAATATAATTTATGTATAATATAACTAAATGTGAAATATTTTTATACTTTTTTTTTTAATATGTTTATAACTACTTTATTTTTTTAATTAATTTGATTATTCAATACTCAATATATTTAGAAAAAAGCAAATAAATATTGTTTAAAATAAAAGAAAAAAAATAATATCAAAAGAAAGTATTTTTTTAATTAATTAAATAAGTTAAAAAAGTAAAAAATTAATTCTTATTTAAAAAAAAAAAAAATTTTTTTAATAATAATAAAAATAATGAATAAATCAAATAATGAAGAAATAAATACAGAAAACTTTTACTTATAAAACTAAATATAATTTAATTAGTAAATTTTTAAAAAAGGTGATACATCGTTTTCTAACATATCATTTTGTATGCCAAAAATAATTAATGATGAGAAGCTTTAAATGTAAAATAAAAATAAAACAACAACATCTTAAAAGGGTCTATAAGATTCTTAGCAAAATATTCGTAATATGGAAGAAAATGAAGAAAAATAATCATAAAATAAAAAAGTTGCTATTTTAAATAAAATAAAATTAAATAATACGAATTTTCATATTAAAAAGTTCATTTAATTAATCAGAAATTAAACCTCTTTAAGGAAAATAGAATAATTATCAAAATAAGATTTTTATCATTTAAATGATTTAGTTGATTATAATTCTAAATAATTATAATAATTTACAAATAAACTTAGTTTTAATTCATTTAAAAACTTATTGGTATAATAAATTTATTTTTTAGAAAACAAAATACCTGTTTTTAGTCCTACAGATCCAATAGTAATAACTTGGGATATATTTTATTGTTTTTTGACAACTTTATTTTTATATTTATATTCTCTTTTTTAATTTTTTTGTGATTAAAATGATACATTTGAAGTGTTTGTTTCTTATTATCCTTTTATTTTATCAATATTTTTTATCGAACTTTTATTTACATTTAATAAAGCTTATTTTTATAAAGACCAAATAGTAAAAAGTAGGAAAAAAATAGCTCAAAAATAATTAGAATCATATTTTTTATTTGATATTTTGAGTATTTTTATTATTCTTTTGGAAATTTTGAATTTCAAAAATGCTTAAAGATTTTTATTGATTTAATTTTTGTTAAATACATTAGTCTTTTTAAGAATTATTGGTGTTTTTAAAAAATATTATAAAATAACTTAAATTATTACTTTAAGTGATACTTAAAGCTATCTTTTGAAACTATTTAATTTAATTTTTATGATTTTTTTTGTTGCTCATTCAGGTATTTTTTTTAAATTAATTAACATATTATATCTTTAAAGTTTCTATTGGTTGGTATTTATTAGGTAAATCATAAAAAGATAATAACTTTGAAATTTATTGGATGAAAAAGGTTAATATTTTGGATTTGAATTGGACTTAAAAATATATTTTTTCGTTATACTGGTCTTTAACAACTATGACTACAAGTTATTAAAATATATATGTATATATTTTTGATTATTATTTATGTTAGTTGGATATGGTGATATTACTCCTACAAATTCATATGAAATAATATTTACAGTTATAAGTATGATATTAATGAGTTGTTTTTTCGCTTATTCTATAAATAATATAGGAATGATATTATAATAAATAGAAAAAAATTCTTAAGAATTAATATAAGATACACTAATAATATAGAGGTAAACTTTACCTTTATAAAAATAAAAATAAAATATAGATATTTAGACCGAAAGAAAATAAATAAGTAACTAAAAACACGAATTACGAATTATTTAACATATTTAAATGACGAAAAAAGGAATAGAAATAAAGAAGAAGAAGAAAAAGTATTCCAAAAACTGTCAAATAAGCTTCGAAAATAAATAACAGTCGAAATAAACAAAAACATATTGAAAAAACATTTAATATTTAGTTACAATTTTTCAGAAAAAACATTAAAATAATTACTCTTTTTAATGGAAGAAGTCTTAATATCTCCAAACGAAATAATTTTTAATGAAGAAGATATAAACGATTAATCAATTTATTTTATAGAAAATGGAACTGTGGAAATATTTAATCCTGGAATTCATAATATGAAAAAAAATAGTGTGTTAAAATAGTTAAAATAAAATTAATTTTTTGGAGAATTTTCTTTTTTTTCTGGACTTGCAAGAACTGCTTCTGCACGAAGTGTCAACCTATCAACTTTATATAGAATAAAAAGAGAAGATTTTTTGAATGTAGTTTAAGGAAATAAATAAGATTTTGAAAGATTTAAAATGTTAGAAGAACTTTTAAGATTTTAAAACTAAAGAAATTTTTTAAATTAAAGTTGCTATAGTTGTGCTGAAAATACACATTTTTTAAAAAATTGTCCAAAAACACATTTAAATATAGACTCTTAATTTATTACTTTGAGGTATACATATTCAAGATTTTAAGATAGGAATGATCAATTTATAAGAAAAAGCAAAAAAAAAATATATAAAAGCCTCTTCTTTATCAAAAAAAATAGAGAAATAATTCGGAAATTAAAAAAATATATAAGTGGAGTATTTGAAGTATTTAAAGTATTTTTTGAAAGTTCTGATAGTGAAATTGAAAGTGAATTAATTATTTCAGAAGAAAATTCTTAGTTAAATTCTTGCTCTGAACAAGAATCTGAGTTTAAAAAAAATAAATATAATATTCGGATTAATAGAGAAAATTAGATTGAAAATAAAAGCTAATATTAGAATGAATTTTAAAATGGTATTAATAAAGAAAAAGAAATTATGTTGATTCTATAAAAATTTAATGAAGTAAAAATTTAAAATAATAATGAAGATTTCTATTTTTAATAATAATTCGAAAAAGGAAAGATTTTTACTAAATTTTTTCCTCATAATAATTTTGATAAAGTACTTAATTAAGTTAAAAAAAATAAAATTTAATTAAGATATAATAGAAATAAAAGAACAAATTTTTATTTATGTTAACAAATTAATAACGATTTGGAAATTATTAATATTTTTGGAAATCTTAATAATTAATAAACTTAAATAATTATGCCATAATAAGCATCATATGGTGTTTATCTTAAAAAAAAATAAAAAAATCCTATTTTTAAAAAATGATTTTTTTTATAAATATTCTTTATTAATTATGTTTAAAAAAATAATATATTAATTTTATAATATCTTATATTTGTAATTGTTTATTTTATTAAAAAACTTATTTTATATTCTTTTTTTTATTGAATTCTTAAAAAAAAAAATGATTTTCAAAGTATTTTTAAAATTGAATAGTTAACGTTTTATAAAATAAGTTTTTAGAAATTCAACAACAAAATAAGAAAGCAAGATTTGTTATTATGAAATATTGAATGTTTAAAAAAATGCATAATTTAAATAAATTAAATAGCAATATATCAATTTAACTAAAAAATATCATCCAGATATTAATTCTGATGAATAAACTATAGTTATATATAACTTTTTTTAAAAAATAAAATAAAATAAAATATTAATAGACAAAATTTAAAAAAATTGTTGAAGCTTATGAAAATTTGATCGATAAATAAAAAAGATTGACATATGATTTAAAAAATGGTACTTTTTTTTTTAATTATCACACCAATAAATTTATAAATAAAGGAATATAATCTGATTGGCAAATTAACGATGAAGATATAAGTAGTCAATTTAATAATGAAGAAAATTATAATGTATATTTAAATGAAAAAAATATTAAAATTAAATAAATAGATGAGTAATTATATAATAATTTTGAATAAATAATAGTAATAATAAAATATTAAATATATATATATATATTCATATTTATAATTAATTAATATTATTCAGGATAATAAAAATATAATGTCTTATTCATAATTTAAATAAAGAAATGTATATGGGTTTCTATTTGATTTCAAATTTGTAATATTAGCCATTATTTTTGGAATGACTATTTCCGGAATTTATTGTGGAATAAAAAAAAAAAATTAATATAAAACTTAATTATAAAAAATAGAATAAGTTGTTGCCGGTCCAGGTTATAGAGTTGCCATGTATCCTTTAAATATATGTTGAAAAAATTAAATAATAATAAAAATATAGATAAAATATATATTTCTTTTAAGTATGATTTTTTAAAAAAAACTTAGTCGAAAAATATATAAAAAAAACATTTCATAATTCCATTTTTTATCATCTTCCATTTTTTATCATCCTTTGTTGTTGATACTTATATTTTTAAAATAAAATTGCAGAAATATATATATAAGAAATGTTAAAATATAATATACAAATATTTATTAAAAATATAAAATCAAATACCCGATTTTTGTCATAAGCTAATTTTTTTTAACAATATATAAATATTTTTTTTTATAAATTATTAAAATATATATTTAAAAATATATTTTTTAATTTCTATCGCATTAAACTACTTCTTTGTTGCAAAAACTATAAATTTTTTATACATTTTATAAACTAATATTAATTATATTTTAATCATTTTTTGAATAAAAATTAAAACATTGTTTTAAATAAAAACTATAACTTAAAATAACAAATATTATATTATTATAATAAATTAAAAAAAAATGTCAAAAAGATATTTTATAAACAATCACGATTCAATAATAGGATAGTAAATTCTAAAAGAATTAACTAAAGAAAATGAAGAACCAACCCATATGGTAACTTATACAAATCAAGAAAGTAAAGAAAGAGTGAAAGGTGTGAAAAAAGTATTAAATAAAATGACCAAACCAAAACTTATGAGAAAAAAAATGTTAGAAGAATGTGATGTTTATATTTATGATTTGAATTTTTCAGAAATTGATGATGTATTGTTTGGAGCAAACATATTACACAAAGCTAATTTAGAAGAATAAAAAGTAAAAAGTAAAAAATATTTCTTTTTTTAATAAAAATTATATAGACTTTTATTTTGATTTCTGACGTAATGGTATGGAATGAAACTCCAAAAAAAATAAAAGAAAAAACTTCTGTAGTCCAAGAAGATGTTGAAAATCCAGATGGATAAGCAGAAAATGAATAATAAGAATAAAATTTAGATAAAAGCAATTAAGAAGATTAAGAAAATTATGAAAATTATGAAAATTAAGAAAATTAAAATGTAAACAAAAAAATGCGCATAAATATATATATAAGAAATAAAAAAAAAAGGAAGTAAATAAAAATGAAAATTAGATTGACGAAGAAGTAGAAGAGCCAATAGAATATACTTTTTTTAAAGAATCAGACTATAAATTGAGATAATGTTCAGAAAAATATATCAAAATGAAAAGAATGGAAGACTTAATCTTATCTTTGAAAAAAGAAAATCTCAAAATAATCGTGATTTGTTCAGGAATTCTATATGGCTTAGGAGAGTTGGCCTTTAAAAATCATTTCAAAGCTTCATGGTTATAAAATCCCGAATATTTGCCTTATTTAGGTGATGGATAGAACCTAATTCCGACAATACATATAAACGATTTGGCTAAATTTGTAATAAAAGTTGCTGAAAATCCACCTGAAAATAATTATTTATTCGCTATTGACAAAACTTAAGATAAAAGATAGTAAAATATTATTTAAAATATTTCAAACGGTGTCGGTTCAAAGAAAATAACTTCAGTTGAAAAATCAGATCTTATTGATGAAAATATGGTTGATATTTTTAATTTAAATGTTGACATGTCACCTTCGCCACTTCTCGTAGGTGATGAAGAAAATCCTAGTGACTTTTAATGGACTTGCTAAGTATTTTATTTTTATGTCTTTTTATTAAACATAAATAAAGAAAGGGTTAGATGATCCAGTTAATGTTTAAAAAGTTTTAAAAGAATTTTGCGCTTTTCATAGTATATATATATATTATTTTATTTATTCTTAACTTTAAAAAAAGAATTGAGGCCTATTAAAATTATTGCAAATACACCAAGTAATGAAAGAATTGATAAAAATTCTAAATTTGATTGGGCCATCAAAGAGTTATTTTTTAATCAAAATTTAAATTTATATGTAATATTTTTTATTATTAATAAAAAAAAGAGTATCTGAACATTACAGAATACCTATAATAAAAGTACATGATATTATTAATGAACTAGAATAAAAAACAGTAAAAAATAAAATTATATTATAAATTTAATTATTTATTAAATAAAGGAAATTGATGATACATTATATAGCGATATAAAAGAAGAAGCACAAAATATAAGAGATTATTTAAATAACCCTAAAGTAAAAAATAAAAAAATAAAAAATAAAACCAATTAAATAGGAATAAAAACTTAATGAAACTTTAAAAGTCTTATATAGAGCTGTAAAATGGCGATTAAATTAAAATGATTGTTTAAATAGAGGTTATATTTTAGATAATTATCCGATTTTCGGAGAAGAATGCAATTACATATTTTATCCTTGTAAAAATAAATAATTTAAAATAATTACAAATACATAATTTTAAAAAAAGAAAAAAAACAACTTGATAGAATTAGACCGAAACCAAAAAAATAAAAAAAGAAAAAATAATAAGATGAAAATGAAAATGAAGAAAAGCCAGAAGATGCAAACGAAAATTCTCCTAATCATGAAAATAAAGACGAATATAATGAAGAATAAAGCAACGAATAATAAGCGTAAGAATAACCACCTGAAGAATAAGAAGAAGAAGAAGAACCTCCAGCTGAAGAAGAATAACCTCCAGAGGAAGAAGAAGAAGATCCTGACAATCCAAAGCCTAAAATAGAGCCTTACTATCCTGAATCTGTGATATTTATTAAAAGTAATTAATAAATAATAAAATTAAATAATAATACAAACAAAAAAATAGAAATATTTACAGAAGATAAAAATAAAAATGAAAATCCAAATTGTTAGTTAGTTGAATATTTTTCAAATAAAAAATTAGAAACATACATATTTGATACAAGAGAAAAGGAAAATTTCGAAATCTTCGAATGTTTAAGAATTTTCATTGAAAGAGAAAGAAGACCTTATAATTATTTAATTGAAGAAGAAGAATTAAAGCATAGGCATAATTAATTTTATAAAATTAAAAATGAAAATATTGAAAAATCTAAACACGATAAATAAGAACAGTAAACTAATTTTTATTATATATATTAATTTTGTTAAAAAAAAATCAAATAATTTAGATTGGAAAAAAACTTATCAAACTTAAAAGATTAAAAAAATAATCTCGCAAAAGAATAATTAGAATATGTTTCTAAAAATGAAGGAGAACTTGATATCATTAAAAATATTCCTTTCAGAAATTATCTTATGGATTATATTGTACCCGAGTTAAATGAAGGTTTATTAGAAGTTAGTAAAATGCTTCCGGATGATCCTGTGGAATTTTTAGTAAAATAAAAATTATTTTAATTTAATTTTTATATTTTTATTAGGCTGAATATTTATACAAATAAAGTTATGAATGAAATTTTTTTATATTTATTATATTTTATAAAAATGAAATTATAAATAACATTTTTTATTGGTAATATAGTTATTATATTATATAAACAAATTGTTATTATTGAAACATATCAATAAAAATATTAAAATTAAATCACATTTATCTTTTTTTAAATTACAAAAAAAATTAATTATTATCGAAATCTAATATATTTAATAATAGTAAAAATAAATTATTACTTCACAACTAAAATAAATCGAATTTCCTTTAAAATCTTGTTTTAATTCTAGTAATAATTGTAAAGTTCAAAATATATAGTTTGTTTTCATAAAAATTATATAAAAGAGATAATTACGTATTAAATCAAATATATTTGAAAATTCATAAACATGTACAATAAATTTTAAATTAATAAACTTAAAATAAATCTATAAGTAACCATAATTAAAAAAAGTTTTAAAAATATAATATAAAAAACTTATTTTATAAAAAAGAATAAATATAAATTTAAAATACTGATATACCCATAATTGAATATAGAATCTCAAAAAAGAATAAAATATAAAAAAATTAAATTAAAATAGTATCAAGTAATTGAAAAAATACATAATATCAATAAAATAATGATTAGTATATAAAATAATATTAACTTAGTATAAAAAAAAAATTGATAATAGTATAATAATAAATAGTTATAAAATATTTTATTAAAAATGATTAAAAAAAAATTGTCTTATGTTTTTTTTTTAGCTGATTTTTATTACCTAAATTTTACTTTTAGATATTGATATTAATAGTATTTATATTACTATTTATATTATAATTTATATAATCTTAGAAAATATAAAGGAAATTAATAAAACTAATAAGTAATATTTTAATATACAAAGTAAAAAATTATTTTTAAGAATATAGTCAACTTTCAAATAATTTAAAATAAAAAATATGTTTTTCTTTATAAAGTATTTGCATTTGCATTGCTATTTTTATAAATTTCCTTTATTAATTAATCTTTCTTTTATATTTTTTTACTAAGATATTGCTCATATCACTTTATGTTGTTATTTTAAATTTAAAAAACTAAAAAGTATTTTAATTATATAAAATAAAATAGTATTTAAAATCAAAAAATATATTATAAAAATAAATTATATATTTTTATTTTGATGTTTATATTTTTTAGTTTTTACTTTATAATAAATATGATTAATATATATTTCTTGATAAGGTTCCTCTTTATTTTTCCAATTTGGATTTTTTAATTTTTATTTTGTATTATAGGGATTATAGATTTGCTTTTTTTGTTATTTAAAATTTATATAAGTTTGTATTTAAAAATTAATTAATATTTTATTTTTTATGTTTATATTTATAATAGAAGTTATTTGAATGTTTCAGTTTATTCTAATTACTATTTTTTTCCATATTTACTTGTGATTTTTTTGGAGAGGGGGAGGGAGGGTAGAGTAATATTTTTATTTTAGTTTAGATAAAATTTTTATGATATTGATGTAATTCATTTATATTTTCAAATTGTTGAAATATTATTTTTATGGGAAATAATTAAATTAATATAAATTTAATAAAATAATTATTTTTTACAATTATACATAAAACAGATTATTTTCTATAAATTCATATAATAATCAATTTTTATTGTGAAATGAGAATAAAGTTTTAAAGTATAATAAAATAATTGCAAATAAACTCTAATAAAAAGTTAATAATATGAATATTAAAGCAATTAATCCTAACTATATTATAAGTACGAAAGTACGAAAAAGTTAAATTAAAAAAACATTGTCAATTTAGTTTTTATCCGAAAAATAAGGTTATTGCTTATTTGATGAAATAAAATTTAATATTTATTATAATTATAATAAATAAAATAAAAATAAATATTTGCTATTATGTAGCTAATTGAAATATCAAAAAAGTAATACTCTAAAACAAAAGAAAATGATGAAAATAAAAATATTTAGAATGAAGTAATATTTATAAATTCTAATATTTTTGAATCTTTAAAAATTAATATATTTAAAATTAAAAAAATGAAAATATTTAAAAACTAATAAAAATAATAAAAATTAATAAATTTAGTGACCTTTTGTTCTTTTTTTATGTGCATAATTTCTATTAAGAATTTTTTTTCTTTAAGAATTTAATAATTTCAATTAAAAAAGTTTTAAAAAAGTATGTTATCTAATTATTATAAATTTAAACAAATTTTTTATTTATTTAGGATATTAAATAAATTAATTAATAATAATAATAATAATAGTAAAATTATTGTATAATTAATTGATCAAAATATATAAATATTTTTTTAAAAAAAATTATATAAATTCTATATTAATAAAATAAAAATTAAAGTATTTTTATAAATGGATAAAAAAATAAAGTGCTCTTAAAATTTGTAATATAATAATCAATAATAAAATGTTTTTTAGCATTAAAATTAAGCTTAATAATAAAGTTTTTAAATGAACGATTAATTACAATAATAAAATTCCCCATTATATTAATAATAAAAATTAATACAATAATAACAATTTAACGATTCTCATTAATTAAGTTAATTAGATTTTTTATAAATAGATTTAAATTAAATGGATTAAAATTAATATAATGCAGAATATTTATTAAATTATATATTTGAGCAAGGGAAAATTGCATCAAAACAATTTATAGAAAGAAATAAAAAAATATAATACATAATTTAGAATATAGAATAAAATAATGAAACTTTTAAATATTAAGAAAAAGAACTTTAGAATTATCCTGAATTATTTGCATATGTAAAAAAAAAGTAGATAGTGATATAGCATAAATATAAAATTAAAGATTAATTTGTACGAATTTAATATAGAAATATTAAAAACTTAGTAGCTTTTTTTAAAAGGATATTTAAATAATTGAATAAATATATTAAGAAAATTTAAAATAAAAATGTTTGAATATTAATTTAATTGACTTTTTTTAAGTCTTTTTCTTATAAGAAATTTAAAAAAAACTTAATGCAATCTGCTTCTATGCTAATATTATTGAAAATACTTTCGAAAATATTAATAATTATAAAGAATAAAATAAGCCTTTTTATTATATTGATTTACTTTAAAATACAGAAAAAGAAATTGCTAACATAATAGATAATTTTAATTGATAATAAAATTAGAAAACAATATATAATTATTAAAGAAATAATAATAGACATAAATAAAAATAAATATTTTTAATCAATTTATAATTTTATTTAAAAAAATAATAAAAATATACCCCCAATCACCATCCATATCTATTTCTCATCCTTCTTACATTTCTAGCTTATTCAACTCTTTCTAAATCTAATTAATCAGCTTTTGCAATCGATTCCGCAGCCAAAAATTAGATTTAATTTTTTTACTTTTGTTGTTTTTCGACAGGCATATTTAAGATACTATTATATCTTAATTCATTTTATTAACTCCTTATTTCATTTTACATTTGCCACTCATTTTAATCTAATAATTAGTTAGCATTTAATTCATGAACTTGAACATTTTAAATTTAATTTTTTTTATTTGTGACACTATTTATTATACTTTTCTCGTTTTCTCTTATATTTCTTTTTGTTTAACTTTCATATTCTATTTTTTCATTTTGCACTTTATTTTTTTTTTATAAAAATATATCATCCTGATCAAATTATTCTATTATATCCTATGTGAATTTTTTATTTTTTTAAAAAATATATTTTTACTTTTCCTAATTCTTTGAATTCTATTTCATCTTTTTTATTTATTGGATTTGCTCTGACTTTTTATATTTAATTTTATATTTGATTTTTAGGTTGAGATAAATTTAACGAAAATTTCGCTTTTTATTAACTTTTTTCACCATTTGTAAATTTTTCTTATTTTTTTATTAATCTTTCTTCTTCAATTTATTTTAAGGTTTTTGGAACCCATTCTTCTTTAGAAATCGGTTTTTGGATACCTGGCAAGTTCCTATATGGTATTTTTATTTTTTTCTTTTATTTATTTATTTCTTCTTCTTTTTCTAATTATTGGTCTTTTTGTTTATCTTCTTCTTCTTCTTCTTTCTCACTTTCAGATCCGTAATTAACTAATTTCATTTATTATTATAAATAAATATTTTCGATATAATTATTATGTTTAATTAAAAAAAAATGTGGTTTTTTTGTATATTTAAAATTAAAAATAAATGCAAATAAATATTTAATTTATACTATTAAAAAAAAAAAAATAACAAAAATATATGCAAAAATTTCAATTAAATCAATTAAAATAGCAATAAGGTTTAATTTAATAATCACCAAGAAGCTCTTATACACCTGAATTTTAATAGTAAAAATACAAAAATTAAAAAGATAAATTTTCATAAATGATCAATATACCCCATATAATAAAAAACTCGAATTTTTAAATTCGATTGAAAACTTTTTATGCATTTAGGAAATTAAATAGTAAGGAATTTGATACAAACCATACTTAGGAGAAAATATAATAAACTAAAATAAATAAAAGTAGTACTATGAAGGAAATTAATGCTATAAAATCTTTAAATGGCGCTTAATTTATTAAGAAAAAAATGAGAAAAACTGGAGTTTTTTATTGTTGTGAATTATGGTCGAAGTAATATTATGATTAAATTATTAAAAAAGTTTAATTAAAATAAATGCATAGAGAATTAAATGAGCTTTCGAAATTTAAAAATATTGATGAAAGATAAGAAGATTTAAATAGTTATTATGAAAACTGGAGAAAGAAAAATATAAAATTTGATATTAATGTTTAGTAAGAAATATAGAAAATTGAGAGAAATATTTCAAATAGGAAATAATTAACTGAAAGAAAACTTAAAGATTTTAAAAGCGAATTTAATAATTTAAATAATAATTGTAAAGATATTCTTAATGATAATTTTTTTCTTAAAAAAAAATACAAAACGCAATTGATTTTTCTATAAAAACTTATGAAAAATAAAAAAAGTTTTGATTTTTTTGTTTTTATTTCAATTTTAATAATAATAAATAAAAAAATAAAACTTTTTTTAAAATATATATATATTAATATTTGATTTAAATAAATAAAATTAATAAATAAATATGTTTATTGAATAATAAGATATATAAACTTGGAAGGATGATATTTAAAAATATAAAAAATACAAATAAGAAAGAAAATTAGAAAACATCGAAGTATAGATTAATAACTTATAACTTTAAAAAAAAAAAACTTTTGATATTATTCTTTAAAAATTTAAAGATGAAAATTAAGTTAAATTATGTTAATTGAATTTTTGGAGAAAAAAAAAAAAAAAAAAAAAAAATAAAAGGAAGAAAAAGAAATTAATTAAATACAATAAAATTTTTAGAAGAAATAAACTCTACATCAAAAATAATTGGAAAAATATAAAAAAGATTTTAATATTATTACCCTTGAAAACGATAATAATAATGATTAAAAAGAAAAAATTCCAAAAACTGTAATTGTACCCCTCATAAGAGAATATAATATAGTTAATCATTAAGATACTTAACCTTATATGTTAAAAAATGTGAAAGCTTTAATCTAATAAAAGGTAAAATTTAAATTAGATATATTAATCTATTTTTTAAAAGACTGGTATAGTTAAAAAATTAGATAGAACAAAATTTAGAAATTTTAATATTTTATCAAATAAATATGTATAAGATCACGATACAAGAATATAAGTATTTTTTATTTATTTTTTTTAAAAAATACAAATCAAAATCAATATAAAAAGAAAGATTCTGAATAATAGAAGTTTATTCTAAAAGAAAAGTATGAAAAAACACATAATTACAATTTTGTTATTGGAAAATATTACAATGAAGATAAAGAAAAAGATTTTTAAGAAAAACTCAAATAATAAAATATTACACATGGTTAAATTATAACGAAAAGTTACCTCCTTCAATTAGATTTAGGCATTTTAATATATATATATATATATATATATATATATATATATATATATATATATATATATATATATATATATATTGAATTATTAATATTTTTACTATAAACAAAAAAAGAGAAACAATTATTTTTGATAGTACTAAACCAATACCAGAAACAATAAAAGCAATAGATTAATAAAAAGAAAATGCTAAGAAAAGATATAAATTAAAACATGCAATTGAAAATGAATATTTTTAAAGAAACATAGAAGAATAATCAAGATAATAATAAAGAGTAGCTAATCATTTATGTGATGAAAAATATTTAGAATAATATAGAAAGGGTATTTAATAAAATTATTTATAAAATATAAACAAAAAATAAGGATTTGATATAATTAATTTAAATAAAATCGATATTAAATAAATTGAAAAGCTTATTAATAAAAAACCTAATTTAAGTACTTGGGATAAAGTTATTTAAACAAGACCTTCTGAAAGATGTAAAACAGCAAAAGCATAGTATTAATAATGAAGATATCAAAAGAAAAAAATTATTTAAAATAACTTTAGTATTTAAGGTGGTGATTAAAATAATAAATTAATAACTTTTCTTGCATTTTTTAAGTTTTATTAAATTAAATATTTATCTAATTATAATTTAATATTAAAAAATTAACAAAAATAAAAAAATAGTAATAAAAATAGAATTTTTATAATATTTCTAACAAAAAACAAAATTCCTATATATATTAATAAAAAAGAGAAATTAAAAATAATTCAATATAATAATAATAATATTATTTTTTAAAATAAATAAAAAATATATAAAAACAAGAAAAATCAATAAATAACATGTCAACAAGTAAAAAGAATAACAAAAAACACGCAACAATAAAATATTTAAATCATAAAAAAAATAGCCCAATTTGTATCCAGAGATGAATATAAGCAACAAAAAGCATTAGAAGAAGCCAGAAAAGCAGGAAAAATTCCCGCCCAATTAGATGAAGAAGGAAAAGAAATAAATCCCCATATGCCCCAATATATAACAGTTGCACCATGTAAAAAAAAAGAAATAAATTAAAAATATACATATGCTAAAAAAAATAGGGTATTTGAATCAAACATAGCCATCAATGAAACATTAATATTTTTTCAAAGGATAAGAAAGAGACGATGATTAATAATGGTATGCAAGAGGCCAGAAAGGATTTTAATCAACAAAATATAGAAAAGGAGCATGTGAAAACTGTGGAGCATTAACACATACTATAAAGGAATGTTGTGAACGTCCAAGAAAAAAAGGAGCAAAACTTACTGGCCAAAATATTGCTGCAGATGATATTATTATGAATTTAAATTTTAGTTATGATGCCAAAAGGCATAATTGGAATGGATATGTAAAATATTTTATCAAAATACATTTGCATTTTTAAATATAGGATCCGGATGAGTATATGCAAAAAATAAAGAATATGAACTTGTAGAAGAGATACGAAAAAAAAAACAAGAACAAGAACTTGAAGCATCTGCAAATGGAAAATATGATGACGGAACAAGGGAATAAAATGATCGTTAAGGCCTAATTATATAAACAGTAGATCCGAAAACGAAAACATCATCAATGGATTTGAGAATTAGAGAAGATAAAGCCAAATATTTACTAGATTTAGATGAAAATAGTGCATATTTTAATCCTAAATGTCGTTCCATGAGAGAAAATCCGAATCCAAATGATCTAAATTCAATATTTAAAGGGGAAAACTCCTTAAGGACAACCGGAGATGCCGTTAAGCTTATAAACTAAGAAAAGTTTGCTTGGGATCAAGTTGAAAAGAACGGTTTATCCTTATCATCAATAGCAAATCCGACTTTAACCGAAAAAGTTTTCAAAGAAATGTTGGATAAAGATAAAAATATAAAAAATATGAAAATTAAATAAATTCTGCAAGTATATGGAGGAGAAGAACATTTAGATGTCGACTATGATTTAATAGTTGGATAAACAGAAAAATATGCCGAATATTCAGCTGATGGATAATAATTAGATATTTATAACCATAAAAGGTCCAAATATATTGAAGATGTTTTTATTAATAATCATACAACTGTCTGGGGATCATGGTATAGTGATGTACTTGGATGGGGATTTGCTTGTTGTCATAATAATCTTAAGGATAGTGTGTGTAGTGGGGATAAAGGAAAAAAAGAAGCACTTGTTAAGGAATTTAAGATTAGAAAATAAAAAGATGAAGATTTTAAGAGGGTTAAAGAATTAAATGAAGCTTAGAAGAAAAACGATGGTTTTAAAGCTCCAATGGCTAGAAGTAGTTTATTTTTTTATTCTGTTATTTATATATTTATATATTTTAAAGAAAAATAAGTGGATAAAAATGAAAATGGATAATAATAATAAGTATAGGAAAATGGAAAAGTTAAGAAAATTGAAAAAAAAGAAAGTATTATAATTATGAAGAAGATTATAAAGAAGTTACTGAAGAAGATCTTGAAAATTATAGAAAACAGAGAAAAGTTTTTGATGACCCTATGAATATTTATAAAGATATAGAGGAAAAGGATTGATTTTTTTTAAATAAAATTTGAAATATTGTTTTTTATATAAAAAAAAAATTATATAATTATAAGAATTTTATAGTTTAAAATTCATATTTTTCATTTTAATTAAAATAAAAATATTTATATTTTAAAAAAAAATAAAAGCAAAAATTATTTTTGTATTATTTATTTAAAAAAATTTAAGATATTTATTTTTTAAATAAAAAATTTATTAATAAACTTTTTAAATTTTTAACTTTTTTATTTGTTAAAGCATTTTTTAACAAAATCAAATCAAATAACTAAATAATAATTTTATAGAACCTAAATAAAATAAATAAACAATAATAATAATACTAAAAATATTAAAAATTTCGTATTTTAATTTTATATAATTATTTTTTAATTTTTTACAAATAAAATATTAGTTTTTACATTTTTTATAATTAAAATATAATATTATTTATATTTATAAAATTTTAAAATTAAGTTATTTAAAAATAATTCATACATAAAAAAAATGATAATAAAGTAATTTTAATAAATTTGAAACAATATTATATTATATTGAATAATTAATTTATAAAAAATAAGTTAAAAAGCTGATGCTACACCTTTTTCCGTCAATAAAAATATGGATTAATAAATTTTTCACTAAAAAATTACAGGATCTCGTTCTAGGCATTTAATGATGATGAATAATTTAAAAAAAAGAGTAAAAATATTATAAAATTAATTAAATCTTACAAATTAAAAAAGGAAGAATAATGGGATAATAGATTTTATATTTAATAAATTCCAAAATATAATGCAAGTTAAGACAAACATTTAGAAAGTATTTATTTGAATAAAATAATAATATTTACATTTTTTTTTTAAAAAAAAAAGGTTTTTAATATATGCAAAATTTACAAATTAGAAGGTATAAACATAAATAATTTTTATAAATAAAAATATTTTTTTTTAAAAAAAAGATAAGAATTGTAATCTAAAAATACAAGAAAAAAATCAAAATATAACGTTTAAGATGAATTCGATAATTAATTTAGTAATATATATATTTTAAAATGTAAATAAATATTTATTTATTTTTTTAAACAAAAATATGATAAAATAAAGGTGTTTTAACATTTTAATCAGGAATTAACCCAAAAATAAAATCTTCACTAAATTAAAAAAAATGGTTACCTTAATTCCAAAAATTAATTGAAGACTTAAAATTTTAATGGGAAAACCTTGAAATACCAATTCATCATAGGTATAAAAAATAGAATAAATTAAACAAAAATAAAAAACAGAGAAATATTCCTTTAATGCTGCTTAAATAATTAATAAAATTGTACAGACCTAATTTAAGTAGAAATAAATGATTTAAAAGAAGGTAATTCATTTATTTAAAGTTGTATAAGAGCAATAAAATCTCGCGAATAATGCCTACTTCAAATAAAAAGTTAAATAGATATTATTTCTTCTACATAAAATTCTACAGAAACAATTCAAGAATAAATATAAAAAGTAACAAAAACTAAAAAATTAAAATAAAATTAAATAAAAAAAGTGTTCTGAGTTAATAACTCACCTTCGTTTTTTATCAATAAATGCTATAGAATGTATATTCACTTGGCGTGAATATTTAATACAACACTTTCCAAAAGAAAAGCAGCAGAACATAATATATATATATAATAATGAAAACTATCTTCTCAAAGTAATATTAAAAAAAAAAATCTAAAGTAATAAAAAAACAAAACAACAAAAAAAAGATGAAAATAGATACCTATTTTATTTACAATTCATGTCTAAAAGAAATTTTCCTTGGAAATAATGTATAAATTCCTCCCGAAAATTAAGACACATTTTTACTTTAATTTTCCATAAACTAATAATTATCAAAAAACATAAAAAAAAGAATAGAAAATTCTATATCAATCCTTAAGCAGGAATTTTAAAAATTGTAAATTGATTAAAAACATCAAAAACCAGTTTATCAAATTTACAAAAGCAAAAAAACAACTATCACAAATAATAAATAAAATAAAAATCAATCTGTAGAAAATCTTGAAAATATAAATATTAACTAAATAAACCTATCTACATAAAAAATCTTTCCTAATAATTCCCCTTAATAATAAAAAACTCCAACACCTAATAATCGCTAAAATTTATTCAAAACAGCTTTCCCATCTAAAAGAGAATAAATATAATATTCAAAAGTCTAAGATATGTGCTTAACTGAAGAAGAACTATTTAATTTTTTGCAAACTTATATATCCTAATTACCCCAAAATATATCTTAAAGCTTTGTAAGTTGTCCAAAAGAGCTTCTTTAGAGGATAAAAACTGAGTTAGAAGTAGGATGTGTGAAATATATGTAATAAAATAGTGATGAAATTTAAGGACTATCAATTTTTTTTAACGAAAATAGTCAATAATAACGCAGAATTTAAATCTTACACATCAGTACTTTATAAAAGGAAAACTTCGCAGATTTTTTAGGAAATTTAGCCTCTATTATTTTCGAAAAAGATAATTGTGAGGAAATTCGAGTTTCTCTTTTCCATTAATAATAACAAGATGAACAAAAAATAGCCGTAGACAAAGAAACACAGCTTTTTTTTACTAGCTAAGGTTTCAAATGGAAAAGTGTTAATAATTATAAATAATACAGAACTACTATTTTTGCACTTAAAAGAAATTAATAATAAATAAATTCAGTTAAAAAAATATAGGATGATTATATTGCTATGTCTACTATTTCTTTTTTGAGTTAAAATTAATTTTCCCATTAAGTTTAGTGTTTAAATTTTGATATGAGTGTTTAACTTGCAGCTTGCTTTTTAGAAGCTTCTTAGTGCTTAAATTCGAGCGTTTTTGCAAATGATAATAAAGCATTATAGAAAATTATTGGGTTTATGAATCTTTTGGTTAGGAAAAATTATGAGTTTAGAGGTTTTAAAAAAGGAGTCTTTGACGGGAAATAAAATTTAATTAAATTCATGGAAGAAAATCAATTTAATTTTAAAAATTTCGAAAATTCTATTTAAAATGATAAAAAAGTATATAATATTATATTTATTTTCTGTGTATAAAAAAATATATACTTAAAAAGGTTTTTTGTTGTATTAATAAAGCTGTTTATAAATGGATTTCATTTTCTTAATGTAGTTTTGATAATATAAATTATTTCAGAATTAATATTGTAAAAATAAAAATAAATATAATATAATATAATATAATATTATATTATATTTACGTTTTTTTGTTAAAAATAAAGCCGGAAAATATGGAAAGCTAGTTTATGAAAGCTAAAAGTTTATTAAACTAAAATGTTTATATATTGCCTACTGACGATAGTTAGACAAAAATATTTTTGTTTGAAGTTTAAGATCACTTAAAAGAATTTTAAAATGATTTTTTAGAGAAAGTTAAAGAAGTAATGAAATCTCTTAAAAATTAAGAATTCATTACTGAAACTCTTTTTATCCCATCGTTCTAAATAAATGTAGAAAATAAAGATAGTTTGGGAATGAAAGATAATTATTAATTATATTAAAATTTAAACTTTTCAATTAACTATTAATCTTACCTTCCAATAGTAAAAATTTAATTACCAGTTAATAATTATTATTTCTTAAAACCACCTTTTGTATTTGGTATCTTATTTATATATATAAATATACATTTTTATTTATTAAAAAAAGGATTATTTAATTTAGATATTGATGAAATACTAGAAATACCTTATTATTGTTTTCTTATATAAGATAATAATTTAATATAAAAATAATGAATTAAATAGTGAATTATTAAAAATAAAAAATATAAATTATAAATATATAAAAATTTAGTATAATTATTTATTAATTAAAATATAAAAAGTAATATAAATATTAAATATATAAAATAAAATAAAATAAAAATAATAGAATTTATAATTAATTAACTCTTTTATATAAATAACTATATAAAAATAAAATGGTTTATTATAATTATTAATTTTTTTAAAAAATAAATATTATATACAAATTTATGAATTAATATATTTATTATTATCTAAAATTAAAAAAGATACATAATAATAAAATAGTTATAACTAATTTTAATCTAAAATTAATATTAAACAATTAAAATTATAATATAAATTAAACTTTTTATAATTTTAAAAATATATCATAAAACCAATTAATTTTAAGGAAAAATTTCAGAAATATTATATAGTCTTACAGGCTAAAAACTAAGAATATTTAATAAACCAAAATAAAAAGTATAACTAAACAAAAAAAACAAGAAGAAATAATCAAACTCAAAACTTTAAAATAAAATAAAAGATATGTTTTACACAAATATTAAACAAAACAAATATAATATTAATTTTTAGAAAAAAACATTAAAATATATTAATTTTATTAATAATAGTTAGTATTAACATAATATCTCTTTAAAAATCTAACAAAAAAATATTATTTAATATATTCAATAGTTTAAGATTTATAGATTAATAAATAGAAAAATAGAATTTTCTGGATTAAAGTCTAATTATATTTTTGGTAATAAAAATTAATCTTATTTTAATATTATTAAATAATAAAGATAAATCTTTCTATACATAATATAATTTCTTATATGTAAAATAGTTTATGTTGCCTCTTTTAAAGATTTTTCCTTCTAGCAAGCTTATTATATTCCTGGAAATAATTATTTTTATAAGCTTTTTCATCCACTTATATTTTTACTCAATATAGGATTTTTAATTTATATGAAATAATAATAAAAATTGAATAATTATTTATTTTTTATAATTTAAATTATTATTAAAGAAAAAATTGATAACTAGCTTAAATAATTTTTATTTTAAGTCTTAACTTATCTAACTATTAAAAAATACTAATTTAATTGTTCGAATAATTTATTTTAATAGTTATAAATTTGCATATTCTATTAATAATATAAGAATTATTTTTAGAGGAATTTAATAAGACCAAAAATAAATTAATAATGGTTTTTTGTTAATTTTAATTTTTATATAATATAAAAAAAAACTCAAATAAAAAAGACAATATGCAATTTTTTTATCATTATTTTTTTTGTCAATTGAGTTTTTAATTAAAAAAATGAGAAAAATTAAAAAAAAATAAAAAATATTAAAAACTAATATCAATACAATATACTAATTATAAATAAATAATAGATATTTAATTTTAAAAAAAGTTATTATTGAATTAAATTATGCAGAAGTCATAAATTACTTATATTAGAGTTAAATATTATAAAGAAAAAGTCCTCATATTTTCAATTAATTCATTTAACTTTTCTATGATAACTTCTAAAATAATAATTCTCCTAAACATCACTTATTAACTTTTTTTTAATTAATTTATATTCTTTATATCTTAATTATAGTTTAAATGTTAAAACTATTAAAATCAAAGTATGTTTTTCCTTCTAATACTTTAAAAATATTTTAATCGTTTTCACTATATTAAAATTCATGAACTAAACATTTTAAATCTAAAAATTTAATTTTTAAACTCTCTAATCATTTTTAAGCTTTCTGTTATATTTTTTTAAATATATATATATAGATACATATATATATATTTATATAAATATTTAAATAAAATAAAATAAACTTTTCATACTCATTAAATATTTTAATAAATTAATTCATCTTCTTTATCGACATTAACACAATTAAGTTCTTCTCAATAATAGTAAAAAATCTTTAAGAAAATAAAAATTCATAATTATTAATAAAAAACTAAAATATGTTTTTAAATATACTATAAATATATATATAAATATATATATATATATATATATATATATATTTATATATATAGTTAAATAATGTAAACTATTATATATTTTGAAAAAAAAAAATAGTATAAAATATGTAATTCTAATAAAAAAAAAAATTCCTTCATATATTTATATAAATTTTAATATAAAATTATTTATTAATTATATTTTTTTTAATTAACTTTTTTAGTTTCTTGGTTTAATTTTATATTTATAATAAGTAAATATAAGAATTGATATTTAATCATTTAGACTCAATTTTTATAACATGTATAAAATTATATTTACTAATTTATATTTATTTTCTTAAATTTAAATAATATGATTTTTAATTTTTTATGTTTAAAACCATAAGTTTAATTATA
Organism: Ichthyophthirius multifiliis; assembly: GCF_000220395.1. Classification (NCBI taxonomy): domain Eukaryota; phylum Ciliophora; class Oligohymenophorea; order Hymenostomatida; genus Ichthyophthirius; species Ichthyophthirius multifiliis. The sequence continues at coordinate 35,948 of NW_004086136.1, forward strand.
AAAAGTGTTTCTTAATTAAATGTATTAATATAAATAATAATTGTATTAATAAAAAATATTAATTCAATATATATTCTTAATAATAAAAGGAAAATTAATTATAGAAATTACAATCGATTTATAAAAAGACTAAAATATTATAAAGATATTTTCAAAACATTTGTATGAAATAAATTAAATAAAAAAAATAAATTATATAAACTTCAAAATATAAAAATTAATATAATATATTAATATTTAAAATTTATGTCAATTAAAAAGGAAAACTTTAAAAACTTAATAGTAAATAAACTATAAATAATTAAACCACTGATTGTATTTCGTTTAAAAATAAATAAAATATTATTTATTATTAAAAATGCGTTATTTTTAAAAATGGTTAAATATTAATTTTATCATATTTTTTATTTTAATTAAAAGAATAATTTTGAAAGATTTTAATCTTATTATAAATTTCTATTTAACTAGATATTAAATATATTATAAATTAAAAAATAAATGTAAAAATATAAAATATATATTAATTTTTAAAAAATATAAAATTAAATATATAATTATTTTTTAACACGCACGTAAAAAATAAAAACAAATAAAAAAATTAAAATGAATTAATAAAGTATAATTAATATATATAGATATTTATATTACTTATTATATATGAAAATTTATATCTTTTTATTAAAAAAAATCAAATAAAAAATTATCAAAACAAAAAAAATGAAAAAACCAATAATAATTTTAATTTTATCATTATTATTTATGTTTAGCATACAATAAGAAAATAAAGAAAATCCTGATGTATTTGAAGAAAATATTCCAGAAGAATAAGAATAATAAAATTAAAAAGAAAATCAATAAGCTTAAGAAATTGAAATAGAGGCAAATAATGATTAAAAAATTAAGGATACTCAATAAAAATTAAATTTTACAAACAAGTACGCCTAACAAAATCAAAAAAATGAATCATAACGCGCTTAAAAAGCTGCTAAGAATTCTACAAATACAAAAACAGGAAGCAACACTATTATAATTCCAAATACGGGGTTAAATAATTAAAATAAAACAAATACAAATACAAATTCAAATACAAATACAAATACAAATACAAATACAAATACAAATACAAAGAAAACTAATACAACAAAAGTAGAGGAAGAAGAAGATAGATAGAATCTTATGTAAGATTGGGAAAAAACATGTCAGATTTTGTTCCTGATGAAATGCTTACATTCGAAATTGAATCAAAAGGAGAAGAAATTTTTTGGAAGAAATAACATAACAAACAAATATAAGAGGAGCATATTTTGTATCTTATTATACAAACGAAAAAATAGATTTCTTTGTATATAAATATATATATATATATATATATATATATATATATATATATTTTATCTTTAATAAAGATTAAAAATCCTCTTAATAAAATTATTTTTAGAAAAATTGATAAAAGAGAAGGTATATTTAATGTTGAAGCTTTAGAAATCGGATAATATTAATTTGTTTTTTCGAACAAAAAGGTATAATTATATTTATCTATTTTTAATTATTAATTTTTATTTATATTATTTTTTAATAAAGGCAAAAGATAAAAAATCTATTACTTTTGCCTTAGATGTAAGAAATACAACTGAAACTCACTTAAAACATGAAGATCTAGATCCAGTAGAAAAAAGATTAGATTCTATTGCTATAGGAATTAAGGTTTTTTTTTTACATATAAATATATATATATATATAATTTTGTTAATAGGATTATTTAAATGAACAAAGATTTGCATCAAAAAGATAATAAACATAATTAGAATCTATTAATAGCACAAATACAAGATTATTAACATTTTCGATTTTCGAAATTATTATTGTTATATTTGCAAATGCTTGGCAAATTTATTATATTAAAAAAATTTTGGATAATAAAAGAATTGTTTGATTTTCATAAAAAAATAAATGTTATCTTTATATCGAGATTAATAATTTTTTATTTAAAATTTTATATTTTTATTTATTTTTAATTTAATTTTTATTTGCTAGTAAATTTAAAAACAAATTATTTCATAAATATTTTAATAAAAAATTTTTAATAATTTTTAATCATATAAACATCATATTTTTATTAAATTTGTTTCTTGAATTTTATCAAATGCAAATTTTATAAACTATATTTGTAATAAAATTACAAATTTATTTAAAGATTAAAATAAAATTTTGTTTATATATATTTTATAAATATAATAAATATAATAAATAAAATATATAAATATATTTTTTAAAAAGCAAAAAATGAAAAGAAATAAAACCAAAAACATCTCCAAAAAAAAAACCATAAAAAAATATATAATAAAAAAATAATAAATATTAGAATGTCATCAAACAGTAGAATAGATTTAAAAGTCAAAGACACCAGCAAAGTATTCAATAATTAACGGATAGTTAAACAAAATTAAGTTCAGTATTTTTAGCATTAGATTAAAACACTAGTTAGCTTAGAAAAGCAGTAGTAATTCTAATACAATTAAGGTGCTTCTAAATATTCCATTTTTGTACTAGAGTGGTTAAGAAAATAGTTATATTAGAATGGTATTAAATTTGTTAAATAAAGACTTTGTATGTTATGTTAAACAATCAACAAAGAATTCTTTAAAAACAGTTCTAATGTAATATGATTATTGCTTATTTTCCTTAGAAAAAACTCATAATAAGTTCGTTTTACATAAAGATTTAAAACCTGAAAATATGATAATTGGAAGAGAAAGTGAAAATCATATGTTATATTATTAAATTATGGAAGGCATATTAGTTTTAAAGTGGATAAACATTTGATAGGGACTACAAGATATGTATCTATTACAGATCATATTGGGAACAAAATATGATTTATAATCTTTGGCTTATGTAATGATTTTTATTTTAAAAAATGTCTTCCATGGTAGAATTTATAAAGTTTAAGTGAAAATGTTAAGAAATATTTTTTTTAAATAAAATTAATTAAAAGACAATAGAATAAGCGAAGTTAAATAAAGAGCAAAAAATCGAATATTATTTAATTGTAAAATATTTATCTTATATAAAAAAGTTAATTTTAAATCATAATACGATTATAAATAGATTAGAAGTTACTGTAAATGCTAAATATGGGGAAAATTATTGGGATTATAATGATTCATATTAATAAAACAATTAATAAAAATAATCAAATTTATATATATAATAATTATAACTAAAAGATAATAATAATTAAGTTTAAAGTTTGTTGTTATTACTTCTGATTATTTATTGCTTACTGATAAAGAAAAAAATGAAATAAAAAATGTAAGTTTAACTCACTCAGTTTCTATAAGATATTTAATCAAAAAAAATATAGTAGAAACCATATATTAATCACTTACTAATAAATATTAATTTTTATAGATGAATAGATAATATTCTAATAATGAAAGTAAAATTAATTTTGATGAAGAATATAAAAAAAATGCGACGAATTCGTCTATCAATACTAATGAATATGAGACGGATAAATATTACAGGAATATTTAAATATTATATATTAAATTGTAGCATTTAATATCAATTTAAGTTAATGCGTATGTTTTTTCTTTTTTTTTATGTTTTTATTTTTTTAGAAATTTAAAGGATAAATAAATTTATAAAATAAATAAAATCTGTATTTTATTTAGTTTATATAGTCATTAATAATTTTTTTTTTATTATTATTAAAAAAAAAACTATCCTAAAATAAAAATATTTTATAATATAATAATTATAATAATTATATATTATAAATAATATAATATTTACAATGAGCTTATATAATATATAAAATTATTATAATCTTATATATAAATTTTTATTATTAAATATATTACTTATTATAAATAATAGTTATTATATATAAATATATACATATATATTCTCATATTAGTATATTTATTTTATAACATAAATAACAAATGTTTAATAAATTAAATTTTTAATAAAATATCTTTATTTTAAAATATAAATAAATACCTTAATTTAATATTAAGATTAAAAGATTATAATTATATTAACAAATAAAATGATAAAATGAAGAAACTATAAATATAAAAAAGAACTTATAATCTTTATTAATTTAAAGTATATATTAAATTTTTAATATTTGCCTATCTTATTTAAACTAATTATTTTTATTATCATAAAAATTAAAATAAATAAACATAAAAAAAATTATATAAAATAGTATCTTTTATATTTATAATAATTTAAAGACATTTACTGTTTGTAAACAAATAAATATATAATTAACATAAAAATTACATAAAGCTCGATTAGCTCAGTTGGTTAGAGCATGCGGCTGTTAACCGCAAGGTCGAAGGTTCGATCCCTTCATCGAGCGATTTTTTTTATTGAAATTATTTAAAAAAAAATATTGTTATTTTATTTAAAAATTAAAATAATTTTTTTTTAATTATATTAAAATATTTAATTATTTATATAAAAATATATATATAATAGTTAAAAATAACATATAATTTCAAAACATATCTTTCCAAAAATCTAATAAACCTTATTGTTTTTCTTCGATTTTTAGTTCTTCATATTCTTAACATTTGAAATCAATAATTAACTAAATATTTTCTATATTTTCTCCATTTTCTTTCTTTTTTTAATTTAATTCATATATCTTTGCAATATCATTTCTTATTATTGATTATATTATTTATTCATAATCCTAATATACACATATCTTTAAAGGAAATTTAAATTCATAACAATAAATTATAAAGCTATAGATTTCTTAATAATTAAATTTTTCTATATAATTATTATCAATTCCTTCTTACAAACAATTTAATAATGACGAAAAAAGGTTTTATAAAATTTATAAAAAATCTAGTTTATTTTTTTAAATATTTTCTAAATTTTCTTATAATTCTTGCTATTCAAAAATATCTTAAATTACTCTTTTTTAAAATATAAATTAAAATATTTATTGAAAAATAAATTTACTATATTATTTCTTTTGGAGCTTTTATTTAAAAGGATTCTTAATTTAAATAACAGAAATAGAAAGTTTTAATTTATATACAACTTATTAAGAATCCTAAATGAAAAAGACATTTTTAAGCATTTTATTTATCTATAGACATTAATTTTGTTAGGATTTTATGGCCTTAAAGTAATTTTTATATATAATTATTAATATTTTAAAAAAGAAATTTTGATAAATTTGCAATAAAAATTTCTTATGTAATAATTTGTTAGTTATTATTTATATTATATTCACTCGGATCTTGAATAATAGGTTATAAATCTAAAGAATTATCTATTAAATTAAATAGATTATTTTAATTTGATTCTTACTGATTATTTATGTTACCTTGGTTTGTTATAATATTATTTTATTATTAATTAATTTGATTATTATTATCTTGATTCTATTTATTTTCTTCTAAATAGCTAGAACTATTTAATTTGAACTAGAAATCATTCTAATTAAAAACTTCTTATTGCTATTGCTCATTATTAACTTACGGAAAAATATTAAAATACTAAGTTTTGTCCTCTTTAGAATATTTTTTTAAAATATTTTAAATATATTTATCTTCATTAAAACATTTATAAAACCACGATTAGTAAAACATATCAGTCCAATCAATTCTTTAATTAGGATCTAACTATAGAGTTTTTTCAATAAAAGCAATAGCATCTAAACTTATATTTGAATCATATTAAATATCTCTTCCTTTAATTAACTCTTTCAATTCATTAAAGCCACCACTTTTAGGATAAAATGGAGGTTTTCCATATAACATCTTTTATATAAAATTTTTAATTAAAAATAATATATAAAAATACTTAATAAACAACACAACCAAAAGACCAAATATCACATTTATGATCATATTGTTAGTTAAAAATAACTTCCGGAGCCATATTAAGTGGTGTGCCTACAAATGTAGAATTTAAATCAAAAGAAGATTTAGCAAATCCAAAATCTGCCAACTTGCAATTTAATGATTTATTTACTAATATATTTTGCAGTTTCAAATCCCTATGGATTATTTTATTATCATAAAGTTCAACAAATGCTAATAAAATTTAATATGAAAATACACATGCGAGTTCTTCAGGTATCTTTTTTTCAGGAAAATTATTATTTATATAATTTTATAAATCACCATTTTCACAATATTCAGTTAAAATATATACATAATTTCCTTCTGTAAAATAATCGAATGCTTAAATTATATGAGAATTATTTAATGATTGTAAAAGTTGAGTTTCTTAATCAATATTTTAAAGTATTATGTTTTCTCTTCTTTTATCTATTTATTTTATTGCATATTCTTTATTATCGTTTAAATCTTTACATTTGTAAACTCGAGATGTTACTCCAGTTCCTAATTCATCTTCGTATTTGAAAATATATTTATTTTTTAAAATCATTTATTTTTTTATTAAGAAAAAAAAAGGTACTAATTTTATAAAAATTTAAAAAAATAATATATTATTAAAATTACATTATATTTTTTATATTAATAAAAAAAAAATGAATACAAGTTATATATATTAATTGCATTAATGTCAAAATTGCCCTTCCTAACTAATTGAATCAGGTATAGTTGAAATTAAATAATAGTCTTTAATATGCACTGAGTGTATTAAAAAAGAATTTGACTTTTTTTAAGAAACATATGAAACAAATTAAAAAGAAATATAATATTTAGAAGGATTGATAAAGAATTTAGATAATTAAGATTATAATTTATTAGATTCAATGCAATAAAAAGAAAATTAGTTAGATTTGAATATAAAGGAAAGTTAAGAAACTTTAAATTAGTTAATTGAAAAAGAAAATCAATTAGATATATAATATCAAATGCTTTTTTAAAACAAAGAAATAGATGTAAATGAAGAAAACATTCTTGATCTTGAATATTAAATATAAAATGAAATTTAAAGGAAAAATAATATTTAAAAAAAATTAAACAATGCAAATTTTTAATTAGAAAAATTAAATACTCTTATTTGTTTATAAAGTTCATTTTAAATAAATATAAATAATAATTCTATTAATAATTACATTATTGCTTATCCTAATCTTTAAGTAGAATAAAAATAAAAAATTAAGCAATCTTATTATTATTTTATTTTTTTATAAAATATAGAATTATATTTCAGTTAATTGTGCTTTTGGTTTACTTGCGCATTTATTTTAATATTTTTTAATAAATACTTTAGAATATTAACCAAAATTTATAAAAGCTTTTTAATGTAATGGAGCTTTTTCTGTTATAGAATTAGTTTAGGAATAAAAAACTATACCTTTTTGTTGCTCTGTAAATGAAAAAAATGCTATTTTTATACCTTTTTAAAGCTTTATTATTTTTGCAGAAGAAATATAGAATTATTTTGAAAAAAATAAAGGAATTTTGAAAAACCAAACAAAGACGGAAGATTTATAAAAACAAAATATTGTTTTCAATATTCTCTTTATAAAATAATAATGGAATAATTTTTTTAATAAAGTTTTAATGTATATATGTTGTATAATAGAACAATGAATGAATAAAAATGCTATATATATATATAAATTTTAAATATTAGAAATAATTTTTTTCATTCTTATTTTTCTACTATATTACCTTCATTCTTAATTAAATTTATTAAAAATATATTTATATATAAAAAAATAATTCAATTTCTATTTTTTTATAAATTACTTTTTTACAAATGTAAAGTTAATATTTATCTAAAAACTCTTTTCCTGGATTATCACTTATTTGTGGTTTTATTATTTTAAATTCTTAGATATCCCATTAAAATTCAGGCTTTTTTTAAATAGTATTAATTTTTATTTAATAACTTTCTTTTGAAATACTTTTTATAATACTGGCTTTCTAAACTCAGAAGTCCCATGTGTAAGCACAATATAAACTCCTTTTTCTGTTAAAACTCTGTGTATTTCTTAAAGCATTTTATTTGCATTTGTTGTTTAACTTTCTCCACATAAAACAGAATCTAATAAGCCTTTATCAATAACACAATCAAACGATTTTGAATCAAATTCCATATTTCTTACATCCATTTAAATATCTTTTTTTTTTTAAAAAAAAATGTAAAAAGCTAATCGATTTTTAAGTTTTTTACATTTAAAATTAGGACCCTAATCTTTATATCTTTCTTACATTTATTTTGTAACAACCATAGAAAAATCAATATTAGTTATATTTTAATATCCTTCGTCAAACATTTCTTCACTTAATCCTTTTATTATTTTTATTATAATTATTATTTGTTATTTTATTTAATATTTATTAAATAAAATTAATGTATTACTGGAAGAACCAGATCCAACATTTAATATTTTTGTTTCTGGATTTATATGGGATAATACTTGATCTCTTATTCCACTAAATCTTTAATACCAATCAAATTAATCCTATTCTCTTTATTAATTAATTTATTTTTGTTATTTAATTATTTTAATAATTATTTAAATATTTTTTTACCTTGTATATCTTTCTTCCCAATATTATGGATTTCCGTATTAATTCATTTTTTTATATATAATATTCAATTTTTTATTATACTTTTTTTCGTTTTTTATAAAAAAACTAGTTTTTTTATTTTTAAAAAAAATATATTTGATTTTTTTTTTTTAAAAAAAAAATAAAGAAATTATTAAATTTAAATTGTATAGAAAAATTTAATAAAATAAACTTTAGCTTAAAGAAAAATATTAATAATAAATATTTTAAAAAAGACTAAATAATAATTTATAATAAATAAATTAAAATTTAAATCAATATTAACTCATTAATGCATAACTTTTAACTTTAAAAAGTTCTTTTGGAAAATTAGATTATAATTAATCTGCAACTAAAACTAATTAAACTTAATTAAAAAGTTCCAAAAATAATTATTCAGACCTTGTAACTGAATTGTCTTCCTTATCTACAACAAATCCACTATTTGCAATGTTTTCTTTTACAATAATTATTCCCTTTATATAAAATTATTTACAAAAATATAACAAAGTAAATAAGCATGTTTTTAAATTTACATTTTTTTTTAATGCATTTTTACATCTAGTTAAAAAATTAATAAAATCGTCATCAGTTAAATAGTTTGAAACCTAATTATCTTTTTAATAAAAATAAATACTTAAAAAAAATAAAAAACCCATTATATCCATATACAATCGTATAATTCTGTAAAATTCAAACTTTAAAGTCCACTTGTTATATATAATTAAACTTAAGGATTACTATTAAATTCCTATGCCATATGTTCTATGTATTTAGGGTTTTAATCAACAACATCTACCTAATATATAAAATAAGTAAATATTCTTATCTTTTTTTTTTAATAACAGTTTAAAAATGCTTTAATAATAATTCTTTTGTAATTCTTCCTGTTCCAGCACCACAATCAATTACTCTTCCATATTGTAATCCAAAATTTTTATTTAAAAAATCTAAAAATTCATTTGAATCATGTATATCAGGTTCATGTAAAATTCCGAATCCTCCTAAAACTCCATTTGTAGTTGCTTCTGTATTCTTATTAATTTTTTTAAATATTATTAAAAATTAATAAAATAAAAATTTTTACTTCCCAATATTATGCTGCCTTTAAATACCATTAAGCAATTGAACCTATTTTATTAACTACGTTTGGATGTTGTTTTCCATTTAATTCTACTTCCCACATTTCTTTAATATTATTATATCTAATTTATAATAAAATATTTATTAAAATTTGTATTTTTATATTTACACTGATCCTTAATAATCAGTTCCAAGCTAATTTACTTTGCTTTACCTTTTTTCAAAATTAATAAAGTAATAAAACAGTAATTTACATTTCTTAATATTTAATATTTTATGTAAGTATATGATTTTAAAAAATATATTTATATTTTTTATAAAATATTTTTTTTGTTTAAAGTAATTAAAATATGATTAATATCTTTAAGTTAATTGTAAACTATATTAAAATTTAGAAAAATAAATAATAATAATAATAATAATAATAATAATAATAATAATAATAATAATAATTTTTTATATACTAATTAAATATTTTATTTATTTTTAATATATTATAAATTTATTTTTTTTCAATAAAATGGATTATAATCATTCTATTAAAACTAAAACAAAGAATATTTAATAGAATTTTTTTCCATTTTTATTATAAATTGGTCCATACAATTAAGACAATTATTTTATGAATGATTTTTTACTTTTGCCAACTGTACCTTTAATTGGAAAGTATTCTAAAAATGGTTATGAATTAAACGATGTTAAATTTTTATGCGCAATAGAGTGCGAAATCGACTAAAATAAAATAAAAGAAATTGAAAACTAAGAAGAAATATATTTACCTTAAAAAATAAAAGATTTATTATATAATATTCCTGAAAAAATAAAACATAATGTACCTTCTAATAATAACGATGATTAATAAGGAATTAATAAAAAAGGAAAGTCTAAAAATAAAATATTCGAACATAATCCTTATTAATATAAGTTTTAGAATAAAATTAATTTTATGTGGATTATAAGTTTTTAAAATGAAAAAACTAAATAAAGTAATTTTATGAATATGTTATTTCATCCTTTTTCTTTCCAACCTCTTATTTTTTAAGATAAGTAAAAATTAATTTAAAATAATCCTGTGTGCTTAGTTCAAAGCGATAATAATTCAGTATTTTGTTTATAGAATGAATAAAAAAATATTAATTTTGAAAGTTTTAGAAGTGAATATTCGAGTATTCATTTTAAAAATTATTCTTTATGTTTTTCACCTAATAATATGAAGTTTGGAATGAATTTTAAATTTTAAATTTGTGACTTCTTTAGCCTGTTTTTGGCTGAAAATGGTATTCATAATGTTGCTTATCATTGGAATGTAAATGATAATAATTATTAAAAACTTTTTGAATAGGTTTTTATCTAAAATAAGAATTTGAATAATATTTTTAAGGAGCTGGAAAGTATATTAGGAAAAGAAAATTTGCATTTAAATTTTGCAAAGTAATTATTCTTTTAAGAATGAATATTATGAATTTTTTTTTTTAATATATATTTTAAATATTAAAGAAAAGTAATTATTTAAAATATAAAATATCGTTTTAACAATAAATTGATATAATATAATATTTATATTGTTGAATATCTTTTATATATAAAAAAATTATAGTATTTTTTTATTTTCTATATATAAATATTTTTTTAATTAATAAATATATTTTTTTTTATTTTGTTATTTATAAAAAAAAAACATATAGTATTTTTCTAATTAAAAAAATAAATAAATTAAAAAATGATTTTTTTGAAATAAATATTAAAATTAATAATAATACATATATATGCACATGCATGTAAAAATTAACTTTTAAATATTTTTTATTCCCAAAAATAAAAAAAAAGAAACTGTACTACCAGATGCAGCAAATCCCATAGAATTAGAAAGAACAAATGTAGGTTCTATAACATCAATAATATTTTTTGTATCTCTTCAATAACGAATACCTTAATGTAAAAAAAATGCACACATAAAAACAAAAACTAAAACAAATAATAAAAAGCAACTGGAAAAATAAGGATAACATTTCCCACATAATATGATTTTTCAATAGCAGATAATACAAATATAGATATAAGAAGTTAAGATCCTGACTACCCTTAAATAAAAAATGAAAATTTATCGGTATCATTATTTTAAAATATACTATATAAGATATATTTTGATGCTTCAAATAAATGTATTGTATGTACAACTTAATGTCTATGTGCTAAATGGATTCCAACATAGCGTTAAATAGAAATAAATAACATATCAGGTGATATATTTGCTGGGTCATTACGAATATTTATAAAATATATTCGAAATCCTTTAGCTTTGCCAAATTAAAGCACAGGTAATTTCCGAATTGAAACATATGTTTAAGAAACACTTCTTGATTAAAATTTGAATTTGGGAAGAGTCGTTTTTACTCCATTTATAATTCCAAATAAATATGGGTATATAGCAAACGATGGTTCTAATTTGGGAGGTTTTTCGACTAATTATAAAGTGACTTTTTCCCTTTTTCAAGTTTTGCCATTAGGAACTTGGTTTAGGTTTAGGTTTCCTTATGAATATTCTTTTTAGACTTTGGAATGCTCCATAGTTTATACGGATTTAGCAACTGAAAAAATCGATTGTGCAGTAAATGATGATAATGTACTTATTACAGGAAGCGTTTCTAGATAAATGAGTTTGGGTAATTATGATTTAAAAATTAGGAACGTTGTAAATCCTAATAATGCAGATGAATTTAAAGGCTTTATTCTTGAATGCCTTTTTCCAGGAACTTTTAATGTATTAGAATTTTACATTATCTAAGGGTCCATTATAATTAAAGCAGGGTAAATAAAGAATCCTTAAATTTCAGGAAATCCTCTCAATATGAATCTTAGAATTGATTATACAATTTAATTCACACCCACTAATACTATACCTTCAAATGGATCTATTAAAATTAAATTTCCAACACTTGCAGCGACTTCCGATGATCCTATAACTAGAAGATTTACTTTAGATTCAATTTGTAGAGTTACTAACGGATTAATACCATTACGTGAAAAAAAAAATATATATATATGAATAAAAAATGTTTAATAAAACAAAAAAAGCACCAAGCAAAACAGTAGATTGTAAATCAGACACAAAAGAATATTTAACAATAAGTAATTTCTAATAATTTTTTTCTTAAGAAATCGAAGTAAAGATTTTCGCTGTAAATCCAGGAAGAGCAGCGACATATAGTCCTTTCTAAATAGTCACATATTAAGATTCGGTAGGTACGAAAAAAATTGACGAAAACACAGATTCTGGTTAAGTAACAATATCAGACATAAACAGGCCTTAATATGTCCAAATAGACTTGTTTAAAGTACTTGTAAACGGAACTTTTAGTCAAACTATCCCCTTGGATTTTCGTTTATACCCAAATCCAGGAAAAGAACTTGCTTTGTCTTCTTCTACTTCCAAACATATGATTTATTTTTAAATTCCTATATTTTGGAGATTAAAAGGCTGTGGTTTTTAAACGAATACTTAAGCATAGAAATTACCAGAAGCTTTATTTGGAAATGATCCTGCTTTTTCGGTATCATACAATAATAATATTTTCTATATTTTTACACCTTCAGCTACCAATGTATTAAAATATCCACCTTAATTAGGTTTAGGGTAATGTGATTTGCCTATTTCGTTAAATTCTGTAATTTTACCCGGATTTGGTGGCAAATATTTTTTCAGAAGTCTCACTTTTTAAAATTACAAGTTAGCATCAGATGTCCCTGTGGAATAAGATTTATTCTTAATGGATATTGCAATCCCTGATTTGAATAATTGTATTATATAAACCAGCGGTTCAGAAGCTTAAGACCCTGATAATGTCGTTTATGCGTCTTTTAACGTGGGAATCGCGATTCCTTATGAAGGAGCGATAAATTTTAATATGACTAGTGTTAATGTATAGGAAGAAAATTCCTCTAGGTGGGAATTCGCGTTAGGATTTGATATGCCAGCAGGTATATTTGGTAAACTTGTGCCTTGTTCTGTATTTATATCTGGAGATTTGTGCGGTTTTAAGGATTCTAATCACCCAAATGTGCGTTGTTATGTTTTTAATGGAAATATATAATAAAATGCTATTTTATAAATAAGAGGATTTTCCTATACTATAAATTCAGGAACTACTATTTAGGTGTATATACCGAATATTAGATTCTGTGAAGTCGAAACTATGGGATGCTTTATTTAATTAAACACAGCATATACATCAGATATTGCAGATCCGTATTTTTTGAATAGGAAAACAGTAGCGGTATAGGCGAAAATAAACACTAAATCTAATATAAATGAAATCGCGAATACTTAAAATGAAAGTTAGCCCAATTTTGGGACTAGTAAGGAAATTTGTGTTTTCGCAGATTGGACTTTCCCGTATACCTTTAGTACAGGATTTTAATCTGGAGATTCTATTATTTTGAAATTTCCTTATCATAGATGGGTTGATGATGATGTTTTTTCACTTAAAAAATTGTAAGTGTAGAATGTTAGTTCGAATTTTGGAACTGTCACATTTATTAATCATAGTACTACTAATGAAATATATTTTTACATATAAGTTAATATCAACGTTGCGGCTAATACAAGTCTTTAATTGAAAAATTTGAAAAACGTTATAGATATAAGAGATTCTTAGGATCTTAATGTAGTTTAGGGGATTATAGTTAAAGGAGTTTATTGGTAAAATAAAAAAAAAGTTGGATATATGAAATGGGCTAGGTCGCCGAACTTTGATGATGGAGGTATTTTAGGGTCCATAATTGATATTTTACCCGATGGAACTGATACTTAACCGAAAAGAACTTAGAGTACTGATATGGAATGGAAATCAGAAGTTGCTTATAGGTATATTATTATTTTTTATTAATAATATTTTTTATAATTTATATTTTTTTAGAATAAGATTTTATAATTGTAGAATTATTCCTGAAAATGGAAAAATAAAAGTCAAAATTCCTAAAGGAACTCCAGATTTTATAAATATTAATCCTGATTGTATAGTAAGTAAAGGAGTTTAAGGTATAAATAATTTGAGTATTTATAATGATGTCTCTTGTAAACTTGATGCTACAATTCCTTCTAATAATTACTTTATAGTATCAGGATTTAAACAAGTAGACTAAGAGACTTCTATAGAGTTAATATTTAGGGCTACTAATCCTGCAAAGCAAGCAGCAACTTGGAATCCGGGATAATATGAAATAACATCACATAAAACAGACGATGTAGAAAGAAAAAAAAAATATTAAAATATTATTTATAATATTTATAATATGAAAAAAGACTAAAATAAACTTCACAAAAACCTTAGTAAATGCTTTAGATGTAGCAGGACCTAATGTGTTTCCTTAATATATTAAATGGGATAATTTTTATATTCAAAATAAATTAGCAAGATAAGGTTAAAGAGGGTATTTTGTAATGGAAATAGTAAGCCCTTTAAATTTTCCTTAAGGGAGTGTTATTACGATAAATTTCGGCGGAGGGGTTGACCAGCCATTTTCAAATGACAATTTCGATTTATAAAAGATAAAGACCTAAGGATATTTATATTGTTCAATAGATGATTAAATATAAGAAGAATGCACAATTTAATTAAATAGTTAAGAACTCACTATGAAGGTAAGTAAATCGCCTAAGTTCATGAATGGAATAGTACAGTGGTAAAAACATACTCTTAAGTTCGGGTATAGAGGAAATGATGATGGGGCAAGTACAAGAGATGGTTTTTTGATAACAAAAGCTGATATTTATGATTTGGATTTTAAGATTTAAAATGGAGGATAAATAGCCTAAACTAGTATAGCTTATAGGAATTTGGCAAAATCCTTTGATGATTTTTGGATTTGGAGTATGAATAAAATCAGTACAAATACAGGTATTTCATATACTTAATGCTTTGGGGGAAATTCTAAAGAATGTGGAATGACTACTATTATTATTAGATTTTCAATTAGTGGCACAATTCTTCCTTCCATTATTAAAAATAGCTAAAATATGGTTACTAGTAAAACTAAATTTATTATTAATTTTGAATCTAATATTGACAATATTTTCAACGATGGCTTCGATTCAGATCTTGGAACTGGACTTGGACATAGAAGTATATTACCTTGTGAGGGGAAAGGATTTAAATTATTAAATGCAAACATTGATAGACTTGATTGTAAGCTTTATCAAAGTGCTAAGCCATTGCCTACATAAATTATTATTTCAGATTTTGATTAATTAAATGCAGGAAAATATGAAATTCATATTCCTAAAATTTATAATCCTTAAAAAGATTTAGAATTACTTAGAATTTCACTTAGTGTTGAAACTTAATCCATTGCAGGAAGTAAAAAATATAAATTTATATTTTTTTATTTATTTAAAAAAATAGTTCAAGTAACAACAATTCCATAATATGAGAATATTTATGATTTAGTGAATATGACAAACACATTATAATCGCACACATTCCATGCTGTTCCTTTAAATTTAGGCGAATTAACATGTAAACCTGAATTTGATAAAACTGATATAGATACATTAGCGACTTTATCCCTTTGTTATAAAACAAGTACTCATAAATTATAAGGCGGAGACAGTATTTTATTTATGTTTCCTTAAGATTGGATATTACCGTCAATAAATACTGTATGTAAAAATACATTTACAACCTTAGATTCATAATGTGATCATTATGATTCCGCTAAATAGATATTAATTCATTTAGACAAAAATGTGAATGCTGGTTCAGAAATATTAGGTAAAATAGACATGAATACTCCTCCTTTTAAAATTATAAATACAAGCAGTAGTAGTTAAGTTATTACTGGCTATACATATTGGCGCTCAAGGATTGTTGCAAAATTCAAATTGCCTAAATTCGTTTAAATACTTACAGAACTAACTATAAAAAATACCGATATAATCATAAAAACTTCTAATAATATAAGAAAAGAGGTCGGCGAATACACTATTTAATATAACATTATTAAAACGATACCAAATGACGGCTGTATTCAAATAATCATTCCGAATGATTTTAAAGGAAAACAAAAGAAAGTATTTGCCGAAACGCCTCTCTTTTAGGTTCTAACATAGACCCTTTGGGAATATCTTTTTCTTGTGAATTAATTATTCCAGCTGATATCACAAAATCTATTTATTTACTTGTGCATACTTTTGGAGGAATAAAAGTAAGTACAACTAATCCTTAGCTTCTTGTAGTTAATTTCAAAATGGAAAATCCTGACATTGCCACTCCTGCAGATTGGGAAATCAAATAATGGTATAAAAAAGAAGATCCATTAAATTTATTAGTAGCTACTGGAACTTAAAATAGTCCTGCGCTTGTTAATCCTACACCAATTTTATATTGGGAAAAGTAAATTAAAACAAGATAAAAAGTATACACAGAAGAAGCTGGGCCTTTAGAATTTACGGTAAAATTACCTATTGCGTTAAATCATAATGATAAGATCTATATTTAATTGCCAACTGATTTTACTGTATAAGATGATGCTTAATTAGCTTGTTTTTGGGATTTTTCACTATATTATAATGATAAGATGCCAGCAGAATAATGTTTTATAGATCCTTCAGTAATTATTTTAATAAACATAAATTATATTTTATTTTTCTTTTAATATTAAAATAAAAAAATAGAATCTAATTACTGTGTTTACTCCTATATAAAAATATATTGATATATTTAACAAAAATACAGGAAATCCTATTGCATCATCTACTTTTGTTACTATAATAATAACAAGTTTAGATAATTATTATGGTAAAAACGGTATTAAAATGCCTATTTTACCCGGTTTTTACTAATCTAAGATGAAAATAACAGGCTCAGGAAACATATACGAAAGCTCAAGGAAAATATATATCCCATACAAAGTAAAATTCACGATATTTGAGCCTACAACTTTAATAAATAATCCAAAACACAGAACTGCCTTTATAATAAGATTTAATTCTCCTGTAGCTGTTTTAAAATTAAGGCTTTATGTACCTGTTGTAGATTAAGAGGGAATAGATCTTTTCGACAATGATTTGGGTAGCGGAATAATTTCGGGAGGAAATATAAATTGCTAGAACATTTCTGGATCTTTAAATTTAAAATTGAATTGTATTATAATACATGGAAGTAAAGCAAATGGAAATCACGCTTAAATAATTATAAATCAAGCAATTTCAGCTGGTAATTTTTATGAATTTATGGTCGACTAAATTGTTAATCCAAATCTTTCTACAGAAGACAGGCATGTTTATATGATACTTGAAGGATTAGATTTAGCATATAATGTGTTAGTTTCGGAAATAAACTATGATTTTTCATTTAAAAACCTTTAATACTCTTCTATTGCTTTAGATCCGGATGCTACTAAAGTTCCAATTGGAGATAAATATCCAGCACCAGTATCTGCGGGTACAGGAGCAGGTCCAAAGGAAAAAAATATTGATTATAATTTTAAGTTTAACTTGAAAGATGATTTAAAAGCCGGAATTGAAAGATATGATTACATAATTATAGAGTTTCCAACTTATGCTTATAATATTTAACCTTTAACTATTAATTGCAATATTGGAGTTTGTAAAGCTTATTAAGGATACAATTGGGTTGTATGGAAAGCTAACTCAAATTTAAATAAGGGAAGCTTATTAGAACTTGTGGTACATATGGTCGAAAATGCGAAAATATCGAGTAATACAATACATCTATTATGTTATACTATTAAGAATAGGGTTGTTACTGATAAAACGTATTTTAGACCTTTACCGGCTGTTACGGCTATTAGTTCAGATAAATTTACTGTTACTGCGCCTGAATATATAAATGCAGCAAAAGTATAATATATATATTATTTTATTAATTTTTGTTAAATTTTCAAATTATATTTAGATTCCAAAAAATGTAGTGACTAAGTATTTGATAAGATTAAATCTTCCATTTAATCTTCTAAAAGATTAAGCATTTATTGATATTAAATTCCCCACTGGTTATGTTCTTTAGCCATATTGTAACGATAATATAGACTTTCCTTTACTAGGTGTCTAAGATTAAATATCATGTTCAGTAAGTGGATAAGTATATAGTATAACAGATATAAAAGATACAATTGCTACTGAAATAGCATTCGAAATATGGGCTCAAAATCCAAATATAGCTACTACAAATCCAATATTTTAAATATAAATATTTTTAGATTCTGCAAAAGCAAATAGTGTTTTAAATCAATCCACAACAGGTCCAAATATTGCAAATTTATATGGATTTAATTTTATAGAACATCTTTAGGAAAATATGCGTTTTTCAAAACTTAATAATATTGGGGAATTCAGAACTTCTGTTGTTATAGGAATATCGTCTTTTAATGAAAATAATTATCTAATTCTAGAGTTCCCTAATGATGATGTTTCTGCATTAGCTAAAACTAATTTATTATGTGGATTTGATAAAATTGAAGCTTCAAAATGTATTGTTTAAACTTAAAGCCCCTTAAAAATTTATATTTATGGCCCTTCAGCAGTCTCATTATCAGCAACATAAAAGTAAATATATAATTTTTTTTTTAAAAAGTAAAATAAAATAAAAAAGATATTAAATTTACATAAATTAAATCCAATATACTAAATCTTCATACTCAGTGTATAAATTGTCTACAAATTAAAACCCTTTAGATATCTAATAATTCCCTTTTACTATATACCCAACATAAAATTTCGAGTAAAATGCCTAAATGCATATTACATATGAAAACGAGGGGAAAATAGCCGATTTTATCTTTGTTTTTCGAACAACAGTCACAATCCCTTCAGGAGGTTCTATAAGTGCTTCTTTTCCTTTAAAATCAGAAGATGGATAGGTACTTTTTGATAAATTTTTGGGTAAAACAGACATACAATTTTACTAAAAAATCGATTGCGTATACAATTTTGTTGCATCTCCATTAATTACTGGCACTTGTACCCTAGAAAAAATAAATAACAAAGTTTCTTTTAAACTCACTCTTGACTAAAACCTTCCCGCTTAATAAATTTATTTTCTAGCCCAAAACATTAAAATCCCTTCAAATCCAGCTTCTAAATCCTATAATATTCCAATCGAACTAACTACACAAACAAGCTCTAATAATCTTTTAGAAGGGACAGTTTTCGAAGACTTACTCACTCCAGCAACCCCATCATCACCGTAAATAGGAACTCCTGTTTAAATAACTTCTACGTCATATGAAATAGGTTAAAGTGCCGATATTACCTTTAATTCAATAAGCTTAGGAGCCACAAACAATTTTTCATATACAGATAGGATAGTGATCAAATTTCCAATAGGCTTCGAAACAAAATAAGCCTCAGTGACAACTACTTTAGCAAATTAAAGTTTAAAAATAGGAAATGTTATAATCTTGAGTACTGCATCAACAAGCGGAAATATCAATATTTAAATAAATAATGTTAAAAATCCTCCGAATCCTCTTTCCGATCCATAAATTGAAGTACATATAGTAAAAGGATATTTATCTACTTCTTCGCAATATTTTAATTTACAAAATAACATAATACTCCCTGTTGTAATTCCGGTTATAATTCCTACTTTTTAGAGTACTACAATAGTCACAGTCCATAACAATATGAACTTCCCAAATATCTTGTATCTTACGTATTAGTCTTCGAATTTAATTCATGCTTTGAATACTTTCTTGTATTTGCAAATGACAACAGTAGCTACTATTCCTTCATCTTTAATAGGTCAAAATATTCCTTGTTTTGGAGATTTTCCTATATATTGTACAATTAGAGCTGCGGGTATTTATGAAGGATTTAATAGTGCCTTCCCGACAATATATATACACGGACAAGGAGATATATTAAGTGGTTAGAACTACACTTTCTCTTTTCACAGTCTGGTTACATTTTTAAATTAAGACAAATGTGACATATCATTTGGGGCCTATAATAAATTATTATAAACTAAAATTGTAGAAAGCTCAGGTCTATCTTTTACGTAAATAAATAATCCAGCAAGTATTACAGATGATTTAGCGGAATTCCAAATAATTGAAAACGGAGATATACATGAAGAAATTAAAAACCAGATTGATTTTCCTATGAAAGTTGGTTAAATTTATTTAACTAACTATATTGTATATATTATGCCCTTTAATATGCCTGCAAGTACTTTTATAAATTTTAATCCAGTAATAAGTTTAAATGCATAAACAATAAGTAATTAATGCATAAAAGAAACAGGAACCACATTTATAATTAAATGTACACTACAAGAAGATATATAGGCAGATTCAACTAGCGGAAATTTCATTTCTATTACCAATTTTAAGTTTCCGAGTAGTTATATGAGCTCTACAGATACTGCTTATGGAATTTTAATTTTAGATAATTTATAAAATGTTATTTAGTATAAAAAAATTAACTTTTCTTCAATTAACAGTCCTGATACTATAACTTTTGAAACTTTAGAATATTAAATAGATGATATTTATTTAATTGAATTCAAACTTACATAAAAAGTGCCAGCTTTTGCAACTCTTTCAATTTAATTGCCTTTAGATCCGGTTTAAATTATATTTTTCTAATGGATCAATAAAATAAATATACTAGAAGATAATACATAAACTCTTTAACATCAAGTCAATAGTCCTTAAAAATCAATAGACATAACCGGCTTTAAATAAATAGAGCCTGGAAATGTCAATTTAAAATTCTCTTGTACAGGTTGCACTACTAAAACAGCAAATATTAATATAAAAATACATTATAACAATTAATTTATTGTAGACTAGCATTCCTAAACAGCCACAGATACAACTCCAACTTCCACTTTATCTTCCGAAACAGTAAATTCATTGAATTTTGTGAACTATATAGAACCATTTACATTAAAAAATTAATATGAATCTTTTAAAATAAGACTCTAAGTATCTTCTTCGTATACAAGTTCTTCCGAAATCCGAATTACACTTGCTTCTGGTACAAATAATCCTCTAGCAGTCGACACATATGTAACCTAGAAAACTACTGTAAAATGCAATGTAAAAAAAGCAGGATAAAAAGATTAAAACTATCGAGCAGTAATTTGTTTTTTGAAAAAAATTTCCGACACAAAACTAATTGTACAGAATTTCAATTTTCAATCATCTGAAATATATGACATTCATGTATTTTTAATACACAACCCTTTAGTAACTACAAGTTCTCCCTTATATTTCCTAATGCCTTCAACTGCCCTTATGTATAACCAAATAGTCGAGGCATCCGACTTAATAACAAATCCAAACGATTTAACTGAAAAAACTATTAAAGGTGCATAATTTTTCTTTTTAAAAATATACAATAATAAAATAAATAACGCTAAAATAAGATCCTTTGATAATACTATATCAACTTAAAATTTAATAAATATATAAGGATTATTCTCTTCAGGCGCTTCTTTTATAGATATTGAGTTTCCATTGTAAATATTATAAACTGCTTCCCCTTCATTTACTAGTTTATACGCCTAAGATCTCGCTACAGGCATAAAAAACGGAAAACCGGTTCCTTTTGAAGATAAAACAGGAAGTTTAGGTAAATCAACTTAATTAAGACTCTTTTATGGATAAACATAATTAAATAACCCTACCAAAATAAGAGTTATGTACTCTAGTAGTATTAGTGGACTTAACTTAAACGTGAATTTGAAAACTATAGGAAATCCCTCGTCAACTAATTTAATGAGTCAAATAAGAATATATAGTGCGTTTTCTGATGGTAAATTAGGCGATGTGTATGTATTTTAATATACTACATACACATATAATGATATAGGTACTTCTACAGAAAAAGGAAGCGCTACTTTTTCCCAAACAACTGCAGGGACAATAATAAACCTGACTTTCAGTTCTCTAAATTTAGCCTAAATTCCAAAAAAAGAGGACGAATGTACTTTTAAATTTTAATTTTTAAACAATCAATATAATTAAGCTATGACGGAAATAAATTCTGGTACAAACACTGATTTTTAGAATAATTTAACTACTTTTTTCACAATAGAAAATGATTAAATTTCCACTACTTACAATATGGTTGTTTAAGATATCAAAACACCCCCTTTTATAGGCACTTTTTCATATAATTAATATATAATAGAGCAAATTTGCAATAGAAAAAAACGAGCTAAATTTACTTTTACGTCTTCTACAACACTTACTTCAGGAGGAGATTTCGCAATTTTCAACTCTTTATTACTTTCTAGTTATAATATTAAAAAATAATAAGTCTAATATGATTTTAAGTATACTTTGCAAAAAGATCTATTCAAAAATAATGCTATATGGATTACTTTTCCTTCTTAATTTGTTGTTCCTGCAAGCCCTTCTTGTAGTTTAATAGACTAAACGAATATTTAGATTATTCCAATTACTTGCATAAGTAATGTTACAAATAAAAGATTTTAAATAGTAGTAAATTAAGAGTTAATTCCTGGAGGATCAGATATGTAAATAAGTATTTTAATTGATAATCCAACAACTACTGTTACTACAGGAAATTTCATGTTGAAATTTTGTCTTGATTCTGCTTGTTTATATGAATAACAATCTATAAATATTATTGGAATATCCATAATAGATATAAAAGAGCTAAATTTGAGACTATATCAACCCCAAAGCACTGCCTTTTTTTGTCAAAGTTAGGACCAATGTCCATTAAGTTTCTCGTTTAAATTCCCTGATAAATTAGATAAATTGGTTGACTATTTAGTTTTAGAAAATCCTTCATTTATGGATACTATAATATCTTTTGATAATACCTAAAGTAAAGAACTTGCTTGCTTTTTTTAAGATTTTGCCTCTTATTATTGTTTTTATGATTCTGTCTAGAAAACTATAAATATATTTGCGCCATCTAATACTGATATTTTGAAAGATACAATATTAAGAATTTAAATTTTTTCTTGGAGAGATACTTTATATCAAACAGGAACAAATTTAATTCAGAATTTTAAACTTTTGCCCACATACAGCTTTTATAAGGCCACTCCTGAGAAATTATAAGATATTCCGATTTCTTTGTAGAATGCAGGCGGTTCAATACTTTAAGTAAAAAAATGGTGGCATTTTATTAATTAAGGATTTATGAATGCTTATTTCTGCTTTTATACGACTAATATTAATAGAGACTCTTTATTAAAAGTTTATTTCTAGCTTTCTCAGCCTTCTAATGATGCACTACCTGATACCAAAGTTTGGGGAATGTTCGAATTATCGCTAGAAACAATGAATGAAGTAGGCTAAACATTAATTCCTTACAATCTACATAGTAGATTTTACAAATCAAATCAAGAAATAGATTGTTTATGTTAAAATAACATAAATCTTCTTTTTAAATGTTACGTATAATACTCTGGAGTCAGCAAAGAATCACCCACATCTATTATAATAAAGCCTTAATAAATTTTAGCTGTAAATGATATTCTTTTATTAACTTTCCCTAAAATAAGTATGCCTTTAGTCGAAAATTACTATGTGAGATTATAATTGAGATAAATAACTTATGATTCTATAAAAAAAGAGCTTATTTATTTATCCGATAAACCCTCCGATTTTGTATTTTTGACAACTAAATATACCACAATTTAGACAAATTAATTACTAGACACTTCCATTGATAATAAAGTAGGAAGTCCTAACAATATTTTATGGTAACTAGGAAATACAAATGATTTGAAAAAAAATACACGAGATAGAATCATTATAGGAACTAAGACAGATGAAATGATATTCGAACAACCTGCAAATCCTGTAAGTAAAACCTTAAAAACGACAAGTGATTAAGGAAATGTCTGGATATATACACTCGCCTAATGGTTAGAAATAGAACCTACTGTAAATATTTCCGGAAGTTCTTTATAAATAAGAACTATAGACTTTAAAAACATGCCCTATGAAATTTAATAAGGAGTCTATTTCACAGCTGAAACATGGTCCACAGGAGATAGCAAATTAGACACAAAATACAATAAATTAGATATGGCTGATCCTCATCCGTTTGTATAATCTGATTTTTAATTTGAAAATAATTTGGTTGGATTAGTAAATAAATTTACTTTTACATTTTAACCCTTCAATAATATTCCTAAAAGTGGAATTATAACAGCCTATTGGGCTACAGGAACTCCTAATCCAGATAATAATTGGGAATTTACAAATCAATATTGTAAAATTTTGAGTGGACTAGACGACCCTGATTGTTAAATAATTTAAGATAAATTAAATAACATACTTTAGATTTAAATTAAAGGTTAGGCCTCTAATTATAATGCAGCAAAAGATGGACCTATTAAATTGTAAATCTAGCTCAGAAATAGTGTTGATCCAGGTCTCAGATCAAATTTTAAATTCAGTATATATTGGGATTATTATGGATATAATAATAGAGTATAAGTTTCTGGCTCAAATTTATCCTAAAGAAGGAGAACATGTGAAAACTTACTATATTCATCTATAAATTTAATAAGTGTCAATCCTATATAATTAACATTATTAGAAAGATATTAAAACGAAATTGAAATTTGTGGCGGAAATATAGGGCCTTTATTAGTTACATTTTAATTGAATGAAAGTTTATATTATCCACATGATTATATAATAATTGACTTATATAATATGTTAATATATGATTTAACTATCCCAGATCCAAGAATATAGGAAGTTATTTGTTATTTTAATAATGTAAGTGACCCTAAAAAAATTAAAATTAAAACATTCCGTTGTGATTTTGATTAAGTAAACAAAAGAATATTAGCATATGTACCGGAAGAAATGAACCTTTTATATACTAATAGATATAATCTTTATATGACTATTAGAACTGATAATGTTGATACATGGGGATTTAAAATCAGTGGGCCATCCAAAGCTAGATGGACAAGAATAAGTACAAAAAGAGAAACAGGAGCACCTTCAGCTACCGCGGCTGAAAAAGCAACATATTATGATGGTATTTTCTTTTTTTAATCAAATGTTATTATAAATTATTTTTAATTAATTTTTATTTATACAAAAGTTGGTTGGGTTGAAGCTTTAATTCCTCCCTGTCCTTTTGATAATAATTAATTTAGCGTATATGCATTAACCCACGAGTTTAATACATTAGATTATAATAGTATAATTGATGCTAACAAAAACAATAATAAATACATTTACAATTTATTTAATATAACTCTAGCAACAACAGGAAATGATATTGAAGTAAGCGACCCTTCTAACCCTTTCAGAACAAGAATGGTTTTCGAGTTTTTAACACATAATGGAGTTTTCAGAAGCTGGGATGAAGATCCGACAGGTAACAAATTAAGTTAAACAGGCCCTGCTGCTTGTGGAACATTATTTAATTAATATCTCGGTATTGCTACAGCTGGAAAATAAAACTCTCCTAAATCTTTCGACTCTTATTCTCCTGGCAATATAGATATTGAATGTACTGTATATCCATCCAGAGGTCAAAGTTTAGAATAACCAACATACATAGTAATGGAAAACTATGAAAAAATATTTGCTGGCAATACTTTTAATATTAATCTTGGAAAAATAAAAAATCCAAATAAACCTAACCATGGAACAACATATGAATATAAAGTATATGATGACACTAAAAGATACTAAACATCCGCCCATATTCGTATCCATATAGAATAAAGATAAGTTGACGGCACATATTATCGTAAAAATAAAAAAATAAAAAAAGTTAATTTAAATAAACAAAAATAGCAATTAATAGATAATGGAGATATAATATAATCCCATAATTCATAGACGAAAATACTCCAATAAGTTTATCTACAGCAACATTCAAAATCAGCCACTACGATACTCGAACAAACTTCCCACTTCGAAATGTCACATATGAAATAAATAGCCTCACCAGTCAATTATCGAATTCAAGAACTGCTATTGTAGTATAATACTCAGAACCTTACGAATTAGTCTCAAAAGGAGATTGTATATAACATAATAAAGACCTACCTTCAGTGCCACATGGACCAGTAGCATGTGCATTTATAAAATAAAGTAAATGGGTAGTTTTATCAAACAACTTAGTAATAAATCCTCCTGAAAAATATTTAGTGATTGAATGGGAGCCTACTAGCCGTATGAATCCTCCATATACATTCGATTATATATAGAAAAATTCTCCTTTGAATGCATGGGTTTATAGTAATAAAAGAGTCATAATGCGCCGTATCTAAGATTTAATATCTCCAGTTTAATAAAAATGCTTAGTTTTAATGGAAACTACAGCTGCAGATAATCCCCAAAACAGAGAAGTTACATATAGAATAGGCGTATATTTACAAACATTATCTTCATTTATGTAAACAATAGAGTTAGTCGCCCCTAAAGAATTCCAAAACATTAGAAGATGTAGAATTAAAAAAGGATTAGTTTTAAATAATGTAAACGATTTGAATGATAATATAAAATGTACAATCATTTACTAAACGACTTGGCTAATTAAAATAACTAATTTCAAATTCAAAAATATAAACGATGATGGACTGCTAGTACTCGAGTTATTAATTATGAACCCATATATATCTGGATGGACAAATTAATGGAAATGCAAAACTTATGCAATGGACGAATAAAAAATTCATGATTTAAATTATTAAGCTGAAGGAAGTACATGGGTAGGTGATTTTGTACCTTTCCCGAACTTATTTAGAGTCTATAGAAATACTGTTAGTTTTTAAGATAGGAGAGCTTCAACTAATGATTATGCAGAAGTACATATGAGAATTATTCCTAAAAAAACTCACCCACAAACAGATGATTCGAACAAAACTTAAATTGAAATTTGGATGCCTATAGAGTTCGATATTCCAAACGGAGGATAAAGAGTTTGCGAAGTTACACATAAATATCATGATGATACAAGTGGCTAATATTGTGAAATCACTTCTGATAGAAAAATATTTGTTAATACAAATAGATATTAAGGTCTTATGGATAAATGTGGATTAGTTTCAGCTACTACAATAAGTATTTTATTTTTATAAAATATATATAAATATTAAAAAAAAAAATAGACAGTATAAATAATTAAAATGGTGTAAAATTGCCTTCAGTTGCAGGAAATAATAACTTCCAAGTATTCATAACGTCTGAATAAAACGGAAAAGTGACAAAAGAATATTCCGATTTAGGTGCAACCACAAAACCCTAATAACTAAGTACATCTTCAACAGGAGATTAGTTTAATATTTCTGTACAAGAACAAGAAACTTAAGAAAAACAAAGAGTAATTATAAAATTTAAATCTCCAATAATAATTCCCCCAGCTTATGATACATCAGCAAATATTTCTGATGTAAATTTGAATAATCCAATAAGTTATTTAGACATTTAATTTAATACAAGAGATGATATTAATAACATATTTTGGACTTCTTCTTCAGGATGGACAAGAGTACTTGGTTGGCCTCTTAATTTAGGCTTCACTGTAACTGCTGGTCAGAAAACGTTTGTTCCATGTAAAGCTTATTCAGGTTTAATACCGAAAGAAGGTGAAAAAATTCTCTGTTAACTTATTCCTGCTTAAGATTACACAATATATACTCCAGCGATTGTCCGAGTTTATAATTTTCAATCAGTTGCCAAAAACTAAATTATAGAGTTACATTTGCTATCTATTTTAGGACAAATACATGGCGGAAATGCCGGATATATAGACGTTGGAGTATTTCAATAAATGGGAGACGGCAGCTTAGTCTGGATTATTGAGCTAACCAGATTTGCAATCGGTGGTCCTTCCTGGAAATATTATAACCAATACCGTTTATATGAAACTGATTAAATAAAAATAACTCCAAATCAAGTCGGAGCATATTCAGAATGGCTATTTACATTTAAAAGCCTATAATATAAAATTCCAGCTATCCCCGTGGATGTAGATTGTCCTGAAATAAGAACAGCTTTAACTAGTTCTATAGAATTCGCTGCAGGAACAATTTTTGTATTGGATATTCCTAAAAATTATTTCGAATTGAAAGACGATGGAAGAATATAAGCCACTTTTTCGAATATTCCAATGAAAATATGGGTATATGAAGAGACAAATCAAATATTCTTAAGAATTGAATAAACAGTCCCTTGTACAGGAGCCAATGAACTCAAAATAACTCAACTAAGGAATGCTGCATATTAATTTTTGACTCCATATTCATTAAAAATTACTAGTTATCGTATAGACAAATAAATTAAAAACACTTTCAGGTTTAACAACATCTCATCACCTACTCCAGGTGAATTTGTTACTTTAAGTTTAGTTTTATCTAAATACTTTGCAGATGAAAGATATGTTACATATACATTCTCCTTCACCCCTTCCTATAATATTCATTTAGGTTCCAAAATTACAATTGAACTCCCAAATAGAGCAGATATAACTTATAATGGTTTAGGAACTTCTGTTCCAAAAGAGCTTTGTGTAGTTTCTGATTAAAATCTTCTTGATTAATCTTCATGTGTAATGGGTCCATCTTTACTAACTCTTCTAGTAAAATCGAATATCGCAGAATAAACACCACTCTCAGTCTAAATTATAGGTACAAGAAATCACCCTACTTTCACAGGGCGTACATTATCTAATGATTTTTCTATTTCTATATAAACTCAATCTCCTTATACTATTATGCCTTATTTTATAAATTAAGGAAATTTCCCAGTTATTACTTTCTTGAATAAAAGAGAAACATCTTTTCTTTATCTCACTATGTTTGGTACTTCTTACTTTAATAAAGTCTAATCAGATTATACTTTCACTATTTAATCTTCTTCTGATCTTCCAATTGGAGGTTTTATTTATTTATAATTTCCAAATGATTTTCTTACTGAATATCCATCTTTAAATTCTATACCACCTCCAACATCGATATAAGGTAATAAAAAAAAAAAAAATTCCTTCATATATGTATATATATATGAATATCTATGTAAATAAATATATAAATAAATATATTTATATATTTTTATATATTTTAATATATATTTATATTTATTCATATACATTTATATATATTTATATATCTTTTTTTATTTATATTTATATATATTTATATTTATATTTATATTTATATGTATTTATATATATTTTTTTTATATACATATATAAAATAATAAAGGTTCATGGACTGTCGAATCATTAACTTATGCAACAATATGGCAATAAGCTGGAGCAAATTATCTTCTTAAAATAACTCCGAATTTTGCTTGGCCATCTCGAGGTTCCCTAACATTTAAATTTAATTCATTTAAAAATCCCTAAATAACTTCTATTACAAATCCATTCGCCTGCTACACAATTTATGACAATAAAAAGTAGGACCAAACCGATATAAACGACAATTCTTTAAAATTTAACTTCTAGCCTAAGCCAGCCGATCTTTAAGTAGGCGCATTTTCCTTTACGCCCCAAAACGAGGGTTCTTTATCCACATATAATTTCCCTTTAACCCTTCCATCTCCCCCAATTGGAACTACTGTAACTTCCTAAAACCCATACTATTTAGATTACATATTCGACACAACTGTATATGGTTAAACCCTAACAACAATCGACTAAACGGTTCCTTGTAAAATCAAACTAAAATCATAATCTAACTATGCAGATGCATTATGTACAGTCAAAAACGGAGTCCTTTCCATACCATTAACCTCCGACACTTATTTAGGCAAAGAAATTGATGTCCAAATAAATAATATAGTAAATCCTCCAGCTCCAACTTAAATAAAATCTCTTCTCCGTCAAGGGTCATCAATAATCTAATATACAGACAACGCTGCCTCAGTAAATCCCAAAAGCCCTCCTTCAGATTTAAAAATGACACTTTTAGAAACTACTTCAACCGCTCTTTAAGCAAAAGCTTCATATACTTTTTGTGTAACACATCTGAACTAATAGGCTAAGACTACATAGTTTACATATATTTTCCATCATAATTTTCCTTCAAAAGCAACTATTAATGCCAAATTACTCCTCAGCATGAAAACAGCAAAGTAACATATGACATCCTAAATTGTGAAACCTAACGCGAATAAAAAAGAATAGCCATAAAAGGTCAAAAAAATACCAAAAATCTCGGCATAAATGCCAACCTCTGTTATAAAATTGATGGTGTCCAAAACCCATCAGTTCCCGGCAATTCTGATAACTTTAAAATCCAAATATATTCTCCTTCAGAAAAAATCGTCAAATCCGAAACATCAGGCCTCACAAGTGATAAAACATAATTCCGTTACTAAAGGGAAGGCTATCAAATCATAGTAGGATAAATACCAGACATTCCTCAAGGTGCAACTACAAACGAAATTTCGATTTAACTCGAACTTTCCGTTTCCTACTCCATAGTAGCATTCCCAGAACTCGAAAACTTTGAATTTATACCACCTATAATCATATTCGATCCTACTAAAGGAGGTAAAACGTAATATTTTAAAATAAAGCCTTTAAAAAATGCTAAAAAAGGTCAAAATAATATATTATGGCATAAAAAAGAACAAAACTCCATAAATAAGTTCTCTGAAATTCCCGACACTTAATTCAATTTACTCTCGTTTACTCCTGAAAATTCCCTCAAAGCTATCTTATAGACTACAGTTTCGAGAGTTCCTTTACTAGGTACTTCCTTACCAATAGAAATTAAACTAAATCAACCTTCGAATAAGCGACTAAGTATTTCCTACACTACAAAAAAAAATCAAGACGACAAATTAATCTTCCAACCTCCCATAATGATTTTTGAACCTGGCCAAATTTCCTGCGCATTCACTTATACAACAAAAATGGGCACAATTTCAGATTCCTTATTATTTTCTCTAGATTAAGAAAGTGCTAAATATTTCGTTATGCCCAATAAAGAACTTTCCTTTGAAATTCTCGACATTGACAGAAATCCTCCGACTATCATAAACTACTATACAGTCCGAATGGATCGCACATATATGTACTTAAGAATTTCTTGTGACGAAAGCGTTAATATTTACTATATGCTAACATTCCCAGGAACCCAATAACCATCCCAAAAAGAACTCAAAAATTCGGACTTAAGACGAATATTGGGCACAAAAACTGACGTAATAGAATATTTTGGTAAAAACTCATCATTTGTATCACCCATAACCACAAATTATATATATTATGACACATATATATTCATAAATGACCTTGAAGAATAAACAGACTATCTTTTGTATTTCTTCGCAGAAGATCTTTCGTTAAACTAAACTCCTATGCACAATTTTACATTCACAACATTTCCAAAACATTTTCCGGCTTATTTCAAATTAAAGTTTAAATAAATAATTCCTGAGGATAAAATTTTCGCCGCTTTTGGACTTATAACTTCGTTACAAAAAGAAAGATTCAAACTAATTAATAAACCTGAAAAATTCAAAATCGAAGGTGTCATAGAAGATGAAATAAAAGAAATTATTGATTAAGTTCCTATAGATTATGAATTCATTCTTCTCCCAAATAAAACTTCTAATGATATCCGTCCTATAGAAATAGTTAACATATTATAAGAAAACTACGATATTTTGCAATCAGAACTTTAAGTTAATGGTAAAAATGTTCTCTTAGAAAATTTCAAAATAAACGAAAGTGCGCACTAGATATATAAAAGCCCTCAAAAATTCAAACATAATCCTGAAATCATTAAAATTACTGAAGAATCAGCCTCATTTTAAATTTAACTCTCCAATCCCGGATTTTGCTATGCAATTGTTATGTTAAAAGAATCTCCAAAGCCAACTGCTAAACAGCTTAAATATTTTCTAAACTCTACTAATTACTTCTTACCTATTGGATAATATTTTTCTAAAGAATATGTTTTTAAAGAGGGGGTGGCTAATGATAAATAAAATGTTTTTAATATTTTCACTTTTAATTCTCTTTATGATAATTCTGATTATATAGCCTATTTTATTGGAGAAAATAATTAGCTTGTAAATCCTGATCTTATGGATGAAAAAGATATCAAGTTCGTTCCTTTTAAAACTTTGAGAGATATTGTAGTTATTCCTTCATGGTTTAAACCTGATATGTCTATTTAATATGGATTTATTTTAGAATAGATAAGTTTTTGGATATTTATTTTTAATTTTATTTGACTATATTATTTTAAGAAATTACAAAAAGATAAAAAAGTTTTTTTATAACAAATAAACATATTTTAATTTTTTTTATAATTTAGACTTTTTATATTTAATATTTATTTAATTTAGTTTTACCTTATTTTTTTTTTAAAAAAATTAAAAAAAAAAAAAAATATTTCAATATATAAAAGAAATTTCATTATTCTAAATAATTTTACAAATCTATACAATAATAATATTTTATTTTTTAAAAAAAATTAGTTTATATATTTAGTGAAAAAATATATTTATTTATTAAATAGAAATAAATAAACATAAAAAAACTCTATAAAATGTCAATTTTAATAAAACAAGATGAAGTAAATTTTCTGATCTACAAATATCTTTTAGAACTAGGTTTTCAATTATAAAATCATTTTTTAACAAAACAAAAATTGAATAAACATATAAAAAAATAAAAATAAAAAAAATAAGGATTAAATCATAGTGCATACACCATATATAATGAAGCAAAAATAGAAGAAAAGTACAAAGATTATGAAGGACACATAAAAGCAGGACATTTAATTCATCTTTTAGAAAGGGCATTAATATTAAATTAAATAGAATCGCATATTTACATGGTGAGATATTTTTAAATAAATATGATATAAAAAATCAAAGAATATATTAAAAATATTTTGTATAAAAAAGAGTTAATATTGTGAATGTAAATAGCCTACAGAATTAATAAAACCGCATGCATGTGAAATTGTAAAAAAAAAGTAAGAAATAAGCTAATAAAGGATAAATGAAAAAGTAAATATGTCGATAGAAGCTGTTACAAGGACTGAAACATTTGTTGAAGGAAAAGGAATAATTTAGAGTACAGGAATTTAAAATTTACCAATTCTAAATTAATAATTTCTGTTTCAAAATTTAAACTAAATGAAATTGGATTAAACAAATTAGGAAATAGTATAAATTAAGAATATAAATATAAAAAAATATAAAACTAAATAAATTAATATATATATATATATATATATATATATATATATATATATATTTTTATATTCATTTGTAAAATAGGAAATAATTACTTGGAATAAATTATAAAAATGTTTATATTTTTATGAAGAATAAAACAAATGGATTAAAATAATTTCTTATAATAATGAAAGGGTAAATTAATTTGAAACATAATAAATATTTCCATGTGTAATAGGTTAAGAATTTAAAAGGCCTCGATTTATATCATGGGAAAGTGTAAAAAAATAAATTCTTTTTATAATAAATCATTATTATTAAAAAATTAGACATAATTCCTTTATTTAATTATTGTTTATGAAGATGGTTTCTTTCAAGTACTTGATAAATCTTTAAATTAATTAAGTATATGCAAAATTGAAGGAATAGAAAATCTTAAAGATGTAAAGTGGAATCCAGACTATTATAATATATTAGCCTTGGAATTTTCAAATTCATTTGAAATTATTGACATTACAACAACTGAAACTGTTAAATTTTGTGATTTTGCAATAATTTAGTTTTAATGGAAATATTTTGTTTAATATTTATATTTAGATACTAATTATACTATTTATTTATGCTCAATGACCGAAAATTAACCTATTCATATAATCTAAGCAGATGTATAATAAAAATAATATATATATTATTATTTTTAAAAAAAGGTAGGAACTGTAGATATGACATTAAATTATAATAGTTCATTATTAGCAACTTTCTCTTCTCAAGAAAATACTGTTAAAGTTAAATAAAGTTACTCTTTCTTTTTATATATTTTTTTTAAAATAAAAAAAGATATGGACTTTTAGTGAATAGAGTTATGTTTTAGAATTTGTAGACGAGGAATAAATTCAATATTATTCATGGGGAAAAACTAGTTGTAATAAAACCATTTATATATAAAAAAAAAATATTATTAGCCGAAGCAAGTGGAAACATAATTATTACTATGACTGAAAAAATAATAAAAATTTGGGATGTTGAATTTGGGGAATTAAAATGGAATTTAGATTTATAGGAAAGGTATATTTAATTTTAAAAAAAATAAAACAAAAATTAATACTTATATATGTATAAATGTATTTTTTTAAAAAAAAGAATTATCGATTTCTGTATAATGGAAAGTATAAAAAAACTTGATAGGCTAGTTGTTTTTACTGAAAACTAAGGAGTTTATAAAATTGTACTTATAGATTAAAAAGAAAAAAACAAATAATAAATTTAGCTTTAAAATCCTGTAAAAATAATGTAATTTAAAATATTATTTTTATTGTTTGAAAATTATAAAAAAATTAAAGAAAATAATTAAACGAAGAAGATGTTATTCTTTAAATAAAGGACGAATTGTTAGTTTTTAATTTAAAATAACTTGAGTAATAATATGTTAATATAATTTATTAAAATAATAATTATTGAAAATGTATTTAATTTTTTTTTTTTTTTTTTCTTTTAAAAAATAATATTAATATAAAAGTAGTTATTTTATTTAATAATATACAAACAAAATATAAAATTATCAATTTCATAATATATATTATTTTTTAATAATATATTAAAATTTAGGGAAAACATATAAATTGTATTTACTTTTTTTTTACAAAAAATAGCAATAAAAATATTTTTATTTTGTTTAAATAATTTATTATATTTAAAAATATAAAAGTTTTTATTATTTAAAAAGATTTATTTATATTAAAAAAAGTCAAAACAAAAATATTAATTTAAAAACATAATTTTGTTGATGTTGTAAATTTATAAATAAAAATCAATTTAAAACAATAGTAAACTACAAATTTTCTTAATTATTAAAAGAATCAACCATGACTTAATAAATTTATGAATATATCTATTAAAATTTTTTATCAAAATTATATTTATATTAAATTTTTTCATAAGAAAGATCAATAT
This sequence comes from Ichthyophthirius multifiliis, assembly GCF_000220395.1. Lineage (NCBI taxonomy): Eukaryota > Ciliophora > Oligohymenophorea > Hymenostomatida > Ichthyophthirius > Ichthyophthirius multifiliis. Next base: position 71,629 of record NW_004086136.1, read on the forward strand.
TTAATTAAACAACTCTTTTATTCTCAATTTTAAATAAATTATAAATATTAAATAAAAGTTCACTTATTTTCTAAAATCCTTAAATTCCGCTTTTTATAAAAACTTAAAAAATATAGATAACAATATATCTTAAAAACAATATTTCCTATGACTCATGATCCATAAAAATATTTATAAAATATAAATCACTTAAAAAAACAAATTTTTATCCAATAGGGTCTTTTAAATCTATTTTATAAGAATTATATTCATTTATCATTTTATCAAAGCAATTTATAGCCTCTTAACATTAAAAAAGTTACCATATTTTCTCTTTTGCTAATTTTTCTTGATTTTTATCAAATTCAGCTGAGGCTCCTCCAAAATTTATTAATAAATTTACTTCTAACTCAGCCAAATGCCAAGATTAAAGTTTTATATTTTATTCCAAGCTTTTTAGTTCATTGTTTTATTTATAAGGCCTTCCTCTAAAAGAAAATTTCTTTTATTTATATTTTTTTTAAATTTATTAATACTTTTTTATTATTTTTCCATTAAATTATAAATAGTATGATATAAATTTATTTCCAATATTTTTATATTTAAATTATTTTATTTTATTTTAAAAAAATAGTATAAAAAGAAAAAAATAAATATATAAATAAATAATAATATATTCAAGCACCATATTTGGGTAATTTATTCATTTTAAATATGATTTCTCTAAAAAAGAAAGCCGCATTAATAATTCCATATCCAATATTTTCCAACTAATTTAAATCTCCAAAAACTTCATTAAAACTTTAAATAGAATCTTATCTTACACCTTAAGGATCAAAAAAAACACTTAAACAGCTATATTTATCTTCCTAATAGAATTCTTGATTTAATTTTCCTTTATTTTATTCCCATGTTTACATAGGAATAAAATTCAAAACTTCCTTTTATTAAACCTTTTCTTTTTTTAAATTAAGGATATCCTCAACTTTAAAAAAAGGGCTAAAAACGGCATTAAAAATAGAATTATTATTCATAATTTTCTTAATAAAATTAATAACCTATTCAATTAAAAACTCTTGTTAATTTTCTCTAATTTCTAAATCAAATATAAGCAATTCTTTAAAACTTTTTAAAGAAATACTATCTTAGACATATTTTTCATCCCATTAATTCCAAAAAGTATGATCTAAATATATTTAAGAAGCAAAAGAAGCACTTTATATTGAATTCGTTATTAATAAACTTTATAAAGAATTCGAAATTTAATTATATTATTAAGGATTTTCAATAAATTTTATTTCATTTTATTCCTCGTCAAAATCATTTTCAGAAATTTTTATTTTTTAATTATTTTCTTTATAATAATTTGAATAGCTTTATTAGTATTTTTTCTTTTCTTTTAAGCTTTAAAAAAAATCTTCTTCTTTTTACATATTTGTGTCCTATTTAAAAGAAAATAAAGAGAATAATGGATTCTAAAAATGTTTTTTGGGATAAAATATACATGTTGATATCCCATTTTGAATTGCTTCTTTTAATAAAGGATATTTATCGAACTATTAAGGGTTTATTGATTCGTTTTTTATGTTTATATTTAAAAGAATATATTATCTTTTCATTTTATTTTTTCTAATATATATTTATCCAATTTTTATTTAAATAATTCAAATTTTACTCTAAAATAATTATTTAAATATATAATTTATTATAAACTAAATATTTTTTTAGGAAAAAAGATCATCTTATAATAAAACAAAAATATATGTTTTAATTAAATTTATTATTTTTAAATTAAAGTTATTTTTTTTTTTAAAACAAAAAGAAAAATAATTGCATTTTTTTTAAAAAAAATACTTCCATTTTATTTTTATTTTTTTAAGGCTTTATTTATATATTAAAGATAATTTTTCTATTTATTTATTTTATTTTATTTAAAAAAAAAAAAAAAAAAAAAAAAAAAATACTAAAAATAACATATTTTTTTTTTAAAAAAAAAATAAATAAATAAAAGCTCTTCCAAAATTAATAATTTTTTTTTTCAAAGATCAATTAAACTCTATCCTCTAATATCATTATAGCCAACCATTCCAGCAAAATAATCTTAATATTATTATCTTCTTCTTTATTCATCACTTAAATCTCCAATATGACTATAAAATCCATTAGTAGATCTCCAAGCACTATTATTTGAGTTCATAAAATAAAACTTACCCATTCCAAAAAATAATCCTCCAATGAATCCTATATGATGTGCAGCAGGATTAAAACATACAGCAAAAAGGAATTATCCAAAAAATGCATTTGAAAAGATTTCATAAGGCAAGCTAGGACCAGGTCTTAAAATAGCGTTATAAGTATAATATAATGATCCTATGCCAAAGCCAGTAAGGCCATAAGGAAGATATAATTCTTTTAATAAACTATTTTTTTTATTTCAAAGAAAAAAAAAAAAAAATGGCATTATATATATATATTAATATTTTTTTACTGTGCATGTCCAAAAGTATTAAGGTTAATATATCTCAGCATTTTCTTTAAAACGATCGACGGAATTGATTTATATGAAATAGATATGTATGCTGCAACTCCAAGTCCAAAAAGACCCCCCTTTAAGCCTGCAACAAGAGTATTTTTTACTTCCCAATGATGTTCATAAAACATATCTCTTGTTGCCCATATTTTAGCAGCTAAACTAGAGTTTTTCGGTAGGTGGATGGTATGGACTCCATTTATAACAGGAGCTCCTATAACTCCTTAATGATGGATGTCTTCTTATTCAACAGCGTTTTATGTCATTTTTTTATTTTTATTTTTTTCTTATTATTATATTATAATTGTATTTTTTTTATTTTTAATATATATATGTGTATTTTTTATTTTTTTAATTAAAAAAAAAAAAAAATTAACATTTTATTTTTATTTCGTATCGTTGTTAAATTAATAACTCCATAAAAGTTATTATCTTAACCATATCTCTTAACCATTTATCATATATTTTTTAATTTTTATAAACTTTATTATTTTATATAATATTTATAATTTCATTTTAAGATAAAATGAATTTTTGGTTAGTAAAAATATCAAAACTATTATATTATTTTAAAAAATGGTTAAATAATAGTTAATAAAAACATGATTTTAAGGTATCTTTAAAATAAAATCTAGAAATTAAATAAAAAACTAAATTATAAACTCTATTTATAATAATAATATAAACAATGTACTATTGAATTTAAACATAATTAAAATTTTATATAAACTAATTAAATATATTATAATCTATTTATTTATAATAATTATATGTTAAATGTAACATGTATAATGAAAAAAGCTGACTATAATCATTAATAGATTTACAAAACTAAATACTAGTTTCTAAAAACTAAAATATATATAATTTTTAAATTAATTTATAAGCTTAAAGATGTAAAGGCTATATAAATATACAATTTGAAATGATTATAATATATAATGAAACTTTATTTATATTTAATATTTTCTAAAAATATGTAGTTAAAAAAACTAATTAATTATTTATTAACTAATTCATATAATGTTAGATTATATTTTAAAAAGTTATTCGCAAAGAATGTAAAAAAAAAAATTATTAAATAAGTAATTTAAAATCGATATTTATAATTATATTTTCGTTAAGTTATTTAAAAAAAAAAAAAAAAACTAAATCTAAAAAATGCTTAAATATAAACTATTAGCAGATTAAAATTAATATATTTTTAATATTAAAAAATTTTGAACATAATCTGAAAAATATTATAAAACTAAAAAAATTATATTTTTTAAAAAAGAAATTAATCTTTTTAAATAATGAATAAAAAAATCAATTTTCACTAATAATAAATATTAAAAAAGCAATAATGTGCTTAAAACTAAAAATAAATAAAAAAATATATAGTTAAGCGTTTAAAATCCATATTAATCTACTTAACTAAACAATAATTATTAATTATATTAATTTATTAATATAATATAATAATAAAAAAAAAGAACACAAATATTTATATAACTATATAAAAAAAAAAAACTATGATTAATAAATAACTAATTTAAACTAAAAATACTACTAAATACTAATTTAAAAAAAATATTAATTTTATATTATTTTTATTAAAATTAATTAATTAATTATATGTTATTAAATATTAGTAATGTTCCTTAAACAAAACTTAACTTAGAAACTAAAATCTTAATATATTAATTAATTGAATAATAAGAGGTAATTAATCTAAAAATAATTTGAATTAATAATATTAAATAATATAATTAATTAAATTATCTAATATTTATATATCGCTTTTTTTTTTAATTACTTAAAATCTAATTTTCTAATATATCTAATAATAAATTTATTTTTCAAATAATAGGAAATAGAATTATAAAATAAAAAAATTTAATAATAATAAAATATAATAATTAATAATAAATAAAATCTTCCCATTTTTATAAAAACCTAAAAAAAAATACAATTCTATATATCATTTTTTATCTTTATTTTTACTAAAATATCTATCAATTTCTTAATGCCTTTAATCAATCTAAAAAAAAATCAATCATAAAAACAAGAAAAAAATTAATTATTTACTATATCTTAAGGTAAAATTTTATAATAAACAGGCGGATCAAATTTAGTTTTTTGAAAATTCTTACTTATATTTAAAAAATATTGTTTATTAGTATAACTTCTGCTACTATATTTTTCCTAAGAAGAATATACAGTATTAGGACTTCTTTTATATCTATCATCATGACTTTTATATATGCTATCGTTTCTTTCTCTACTATAATTTTTTTCTCTTCCATATCTATTTTCAAATTCATTAATTTTACCTCTTTTTGCATATTCGCTCTCCACAACAAATTTCTCTTATTCTGGTCTTGTAATATTTTGAGATTATTATATTTATGTAATTATTTCTGCTACTTAAGTATTTCTTATTAACCTTACTCTTAATTTGTCTCCTTTACTATCAGGCCATCTCATATTATCAAATTTTTAAAGAACGTGTATACAATCAGGTTAATTACTATACTTTATATTTATTTATTTTTGATTTTTTTTATTTTTTTAATATATTATATATCTATATTTAAATATATTTAAATTTTTAGATTTACAGTAACTACGCAAGTCTTACTTCTTTTATTTATCCAAAACTTAGTTATTGTTCCTCCTTAACATCGTATTAAATTTTCGAATTCTTTATATGAATCTGGATCACTTATATTTTCTACTTATAAACTACATTATTCATCTACATTTTTAAATTTTATATCTTTATTAGATATATTTTATCTGCTCCTGCTTCTATTTGTATGGCTGCTCATTATTATTTTTATGTTTTAATAATTATGTTGTTTTTGATTTTGATTTTTTTTTATTTGTGGAAAAAATTTAAAACAAAGAAGAAAAATTATTTTTTATTTAAAAAAATTAAAATAAAAAATTTATTTAATATTTTTTTTTTTTTTATTAAAAATTATATGTATAAAATATTTATTTAAATATAAATAATTTTTTTTAAAATAAAAAAATCCTTTATATTTTATTTTAAAATTATAAAGAACAATATTTTAATGTTTATTTAAAAAAATATATATATATATATATATAAATATATATAATATTATATATATATATATATATCTCAATATATTTATATATAAATATATATATATATAATTTAAAATATATCTTAATTATTTTTTATTTTTTTTTAAAAAAAAAAATATATAATAAAATTAAAAAAAAACAAAATCAAATATTAATATTATTATCTTTCTTTATTTTATTAATTTAATTTTAAATATTAATTGGATTAATCCATGTATCTTATAATATCTAAAAAAAAATTAAAAAAAATAATTTAAAATTAATAACCTAAGTTGCATTAACTCTGTCTTCAAAATTAATATTTAAAATTTTCTATAAAATATATTTCGCGCCTGCACTAACATGAGGAGGGAATTTTAAGTTACATTTTTAAATTTCCCTAAATAAAGATTTATCATCAACACCTTTAAAAGGAAAGGTCCCGCACAACATTACATATAGAAGTATTCCAGCAGCCCAAATATCAACTAATTATCCATTATAATATTATTTAGAGACCATTTCAGGAGCCATATAACCTAAAAAATATAAAAAAAATAAATTATGAAAGTAAAAATAATTATTTTAAAAAAAAATTGACTTAAAGTTCCACAAAATACCTTTAGTTTGTTATCTGGAGGATTAATAATAGAAAATCCAAAATCAATAATTTTAATATTATTATTTTAATCTAATAAAATATTTTCTAATTTTATATCTCTATGTGAAATATTATTCTAATGCAAATATTCTAAACCTTAAATAATTTATTTAAAAATGCGTTTCGCTTCTATTTCTGATAACTTTTTATCTGTCTATTATTTTAAATATGAATAAAGAGAATTTTTTCCAACATATTCCATTACAATATTTATCTATATATATGTAAATATGTTATATGCATATATGTATATAAGTATATATGTAAATATGTATATATGTATGTATATATTATATCTATATATATATTTTTATGTATTCATATTTACTTATCTTGTTGTATCTATTATTTTTATTAATTTTATTACATTTTAGTTATCTATGTTTTCTAATATTTTAATTTCTCTTTCTACATTTTTTTTTTTTTAAGCATCAAATAATTTGAATTTTTCATATATTTTCACTGCCACTTTTTGATTAGTTTATTTATCTATTCCTAATTTTACTTATGCATAGCTACCGGTTCCTTCATTTTATTTTATCGGAATATTTTATTATATTTTTTTTTTAAATTACCTATTATTTCTCCTAATTAATAATTTTCTAAACAATTTATTTTAGCACGTACTTAAGAATTTATATATTAGTTTTATTTTATTTTTTATGTTTAACTATTTTCTTTTTCCTATTTAAACTATATTTTTAATTAATAAAATAGGAATATTTTTTATTAAAATATATAAAAAAATAATAATAATAAAATATTTATATACATGCCTTATATTTTCTTTTTAAAATATATTTTATTTAAAATAATTTTAAATATTTTCAAATGAGTTTTAAAATTATCACAAAAAATATTATTAAATATAAATAAATTTCAAATGGTTATAATTTTATATAAATTATACATATAAATAATCAAATATAATAAATATACTTTATTTTAAGAGCAGATAACTGTTTATTTCTAATTACCAGTTTTTTTATTTTAATCATACAATTTAATTTGTTAAATAAAAGGCATTGTAGTAACTTATTATTTTAAATTTCTAATTTGAGGAGGTTTGATTGAATATGCTTATTTTATTTATTTTTCTATACTTGGTTATAATTACAACTTATTATTTTTTTCCATTTAATAATAATTATTTTATAAAATTTATAATTAAAAACATTATAAAAAAAAATAATTAATTTTTATATAATATATATTAAATATTAAATTATAATTTTATTTAAGTTTTAAAATAAATTATTATATCATAATAATAATATATATATAAATATATTTTTTATATATTTTAATCTTTATATTTTTTTTCATATAATTACAAGCAAAAAAAGAAAAAAAATTATATAAATGAATTCAGTTGTATTTTTTAGTATTCTAATTAAAATAATTATTTGTATTACATGTTTTATTTTTATATTGTTATTTTTGACTATTTTTTTTTCAAAAATAATTAAAATAAAAAAAAACCTTGTATAATTAAAAGTATTATCTAAATTAACATAAGTTTAATAAACTTAAGGTTTTTATGATTATTTATGATAATTAATATTATTGCTACTTAATATTTATTTTTAATTTAAAAATAAACTTTCTTTTTGGTTCTATTATTTAATAAAATTTTTTTTATCATTATCTAACAAATTAATAAAATTATTAATATCACTTTTATTTATATTATTATTATTAATATTATTATTATTATTATTATTATTATTAATATTATTTTTAATATTATTATTATTATTAATATTATTAATATTATTATTTTATTTATAAGTAAATCCACAATTTTTATTTTATTAGCAAGAATAGAAATCTTCATTTAAATATATTTTAGCAACATTTAATTTCATATTATTTTCATTTTTTTAAACGTCTGTAAGTAACATTTTTTTTATTGGATTAGTTCTTATATCCTAAATTAGTTTTTTCTTGTTAGATAATAGATTTATATTACTATTACTTTCACATAATTGTTATTTTTTTTCGCTTAATTTTCTTATATTCTAAACATTTTATATCATTGATTAAGGTAAAGCATTTATTATTTAATTATTTTCTTTATTTTTTTATAAAGGACTGTATGCGCTTTCTGTTAAAGAATTACTTTGTTGTCCCCAAATTCCTTTATTTTAATATAAATTTTTGGACAAATCATTATTTTCATATTTTTCGCTTATAGATCTACTACTTAATTAATTATTTGTCCCTCTGTCAAGATTTATTTTTGAAAGAGGAATTGATTTATTAATTATAAAAGTTTTTTTTTCTAATTCAGGAATATTTTATTTATGATTTATTTATTTAGTATAAGATTAAATAGAATGCATAGAAACACCTTAATAACTTTTTTTTTTTTTAACAAAAAAAAAAAATTATATAATCAAATTAAACGAAATTATTTATTTAAATAATAAAATAAAAAACTTACCTAAAATCATTAATTTATGAATTATTATCTGAATTTTAAGTTGCAAATTATTCCAATTAATTAACTAAAACCTTATTTGGACCACTATAGCTACTATTGAGGGAAGAATAAATACTTGTTTTTTCATTTTTTTATGTTTTTTTTAATTTTGACCATTCACCTTCTAACTCATTTATTGACAAGAAAATTTTATTATTTTATTATTCATTACTTAATTTACTGGCTTTACTCATTTCTCTTTATCTATTTAAGTTTATTTTTAATACCGTTTTAGGGGAAAATTAAGTCTTTTAAATTTAATATTATTATAATGTACTTTAAGTTAAGTTATTGTTATTTGTATATATATGCTTATGTGATGAAGTAGATATCATAGGATTTGGCTACGTAGGTATTCTAAAACTTTAATTATTTGATAATGTCAATATTTAGTGTTTTTGTGATATTAGGTTTAAAGGAGTTTTTATTTGTCTTATGAAATTATTATCTAACATTTTTTTTAATTTATTATATTAATTATAATTTTTGTTTTGTTTTGTTTTTTTTTCGAATGAAGAGATAATATTTTTTATTAAATTATATAATTGTTTTTTCTATATTTTTTTTTATTATTATCAGCAATTTAGTTATAAATTATTTTATTATATATTTATTTAATTATTTTATAAACAATTTTTTTTATAATAAAATATAATTTCAATTTTTTTAATAAATTAATAATGATATTATATATTTATTTACGTAATATATAGTTAATCATATTTTTTTAAATATTTTATAAAAAAGTCAAATTTATAATTAAAAAATATTTAAAGGAGAAAATTTTATAAAATAGAAAATATAATTAATTACAAATATATATATATTAAAAAAATAATATCATTAAAAGTCATATAATATAAAATAAAATAAAAAAACATAATAAACTAAACATAATATTAAAACAAAAACTCATAAATCATAAATAAAAAATGAATTATTTAAAAGACACATCTTTCATAATAAAAGAAGAATAAAAATCAAAAGAGTAAAGTCCTCAAAACAGGTCTAGTTCTGAAATTTAAAGTGATACAAAAACATTTTAAATATCAATTGAGTAATCAATAAAAAACACTATTCAATTACATAATAACCAATAAGAATAAAAATCTGCTATTAACAATCAAAAAGACTAACCAATTTATAAAACAATTGTAACTGCTCCTTAAAAAACTCCGACAGAAGAAAAATCTGAACTTTTACTTTAATAATCTTAAGATTTAGAAAAAAGCACTGGATTATTAAGAATGCGCCCTAAGAAATTTTCAACTAAATTTGATATTATAAAGAACATAAAAAGAGTATCTTAAACAGAAGGTGTTAAAAGTCTACTTAATTATAATAAAGAATGGGCAGAGAAAATAAAAATAACTGAACCTTAATTTTTTAAATAATTATCTGAAGTATAAAATCCTAAATATTTATGGATAGGTTGTTCTGATAGTAGAGTACCTGCAGAAAGATTAACAGGATTAGGTCCTGGAGATTTATTTGTACATAGAAATGTAGCTAATTAAGTTATTCATACTGATTTAAATTGTCTTTCAGTAGTTTAATATGCTGTAGAAGTTTTAAAAGTATCAGATATTATTATATGTGGACATTATAAATGTGGAGGAGTGCATGCAGCCGTTAAAAATACTAAACTTGGTCTTATAAATAATTGGTTACATCATATAAGAGATATATATTTAAGATATAAAGAAAGATTAGATTAAATTTAAAATTTTGAAGAAAAATGCGATAAAATGTGTGAACTTAATGTTATTTAATAAATTTATAATTTAGGTAATTCTAGTATTATTTAAGACGCTTGGGAAAAAGGGTAATAAGTAGCTATTCATGCTTGGATATATGATTTAGAAGATGGGCTTATTGAAGAAATTGATTATGCAGCGAAAATAAAGGAAGTTAGAGATAAAAGACATGATTTAGCTGTTGATATGCTATTGGATGATATTTAAAATTGTAAAAGTTTCTCAGAAATATGATTCTTTTCAATTATATATATAAAAATATATATATATATATATATATATATATATATTATACATATATTCCTTTTATTTCAAATAATTATAATTAAATATATGTATATATATAAATATTTTTATTTTCATATTTTAATTATTTTATATTTTTCTGATATTTTTTATTAATATAGTTATTATTTATATTATTTTACTAAATACTTAATATTTTTTATTATTATTTTATAGATTTTGTTATAAAAAATATTATTTCAAATACAAGAAAGAATTAGAAGTTAATTACATGAATAAAAAAATTTCCAAATTAAAAAAATTTCAAAATAACCATTATAAAATTTAAAATTGTCCTATCAAAATTTAAAATAATACTAAAATTCTTCCTTCAAAGCTTAAAATATTTCCAAAAACTTAATTTTAAAAATAAAAAAATGATATTTTACATTCACCTCTTCTATTAAAAAATATTTAAATTGATGATGAATAATGCGTAAACCACTTTTGCTTTCCATAAAAATGTTTAAAAACAGAAGATAAAAATTCTTAAAGTCCTATATAAGAAAACGATAATAATACTGGAGTTCAAGCTTTATTAAGTTACAATAGAGAATGGGCTAAAAAAATAAAAATAACTGAACCTTAATTTTTTAAATAATTATCTGAAGCTTAACACCCTAAATTTTTATGGATAGGTTGTTCTGATAGTAGAGTACCTGCAGAAAGATTAACAGGATTAGGTCCTGGAGATTTATTTGTACATAGAAATGTGGCTAATTTAGTGATTCATACTGATTTGAATTGTCTTTCAGTAGTTTAATATGCTGTAGAAGTTTTAAAAGTATCTGATATTATTGTATGTGGACATTATAAATGTGGAGGAGTGCATGCGGCAGTTCAAAATACTAAGCTTGGTCTTATAAATAATTGGTTACATCATATAAGAGATATATATTTAAGATATAAAGAAAGATTAGATTAAATTTAAAATTTTGAAGAAAAATGCGATAAAATGTGTGAACTTAATGTTATTTAATAAATTTATAATTTAGGAAATTCATCTATACTTTAAAATGCATGGGAAAGAGGTTAAAAAGTAAATATTCATGCCTGGATATATAATCTAAATGATGGAATTATTTAATAAATTGATTAAGCAACAAAATAAAGCGAAGTAAAGGATAAACGATTTAATTAGGCTATTAATAGTCTTATTGATAATTTAAAATTATGTAAAAGCTATTAAGAATTATAATGATATTTATATATGTATTATTTAAATATCTTATTTTTATTTTTATTTTTATTTTATTTTTATTATAAATTTCATTTTTTTGTTTAACCTTTATTTCTTATCATTGTTACGTCTTGTCTTATATGTCTAAATTCTCCAGGAATATTATATCTTTTTTACATTACATTTTCATCTTTTTTATCTTTTTTTAATAATATATAAAAAAATTATTTCAAAATAATTTGAATTGTTTTCGTTTACATCTAACAACATTTAAACTTGTTGAAATATCATGATTTAAAACTTAATTTATGTTAGTTTTATAAGTTTATAAAGAATCAAAAGGAACTATTCCATTTACTTTATTCATTTCATTATTTTATTATATATTTTTCTCCGCAAAAAATATAGCCTTATCATAATAAGGTAACCAAGATCTCTAAATTGCAGTATTATCTTTAGGATCAATACCTTTATATAAGAATATAAAAAAATAAATAAATATAAATATATATATATATATATATATATATATATATTTAAATATATATGTAATTATATAAAATATTATAATATAATTTTTTAATTAATTTTTTTAAAATTTTTTTTTTTTAAAAAAAATTATAATAATATTTTTTTATTTTTTTATTTTTTTATTAAAAAAAAAAAAAAAAAACAATAAGATTAAGTAAAATATATATATTTATTAATATAGATATATTTATGTATATTTATTTATTTATATATATATAAATATATATATATATATTTATAAATATATTTATATATATATTTTTATTATATTTATTTATTTACTTATTTATATATATTAAATTTATTAAATTTAATAATATTTTTTTTACCATTTTTATATTTTTCTGCCGTTAAAATTGAAGTCATTTTCAAACATTATTAATTATAAGGTCTTTCATTAGTTCCTGCTAAATTAATAAGTTTTTTTTCTCTTGCAGATATAATTTCATTTGCTGTTTGTTTTAAAGGACGAGAAAATGAATGTTAATAATTAGTTATTCCATAACTTTAATAATAGTCAAATAAATTAATTAATTTATTTTTTTTTTTACAATTTTTCATGTGATTCTGGGAATTTTTTAAATGTAGAACCAAAATCAGTAACATTTGTTAGACCTTATCTTTCTCTTTATATATGCTAAACATTTTTACCATTTAAAAGAGTATATTTATCACTTCTTTGTGTTTGAATTTGATTCGGATTATTTTCTGGATATATATTTTGTTTAATTTATGTTTTATTTATTGAACGACAATCTTATAATTTATAAAAATTATTTAAATTTATAGGATCATATGTAGTTTTATTTATTGATCTATATTCTCTCTAATTTTTTTTTTATTTTTTTATTTTATATTATCTATGGACAAAAATAACACATATATTTTATTTTTTTACAAACCCATCATCTATTAATATATCTTTTGTGGCCCAATATTAATTTCTATTTACCCTTTCTAAAGGTATTAATTAATTTGTTTTAGATTCAAAAGATATTGTAGCTTCTTCTTCACGTATCTTTTTTGGTATATGATTAAACAAAAATAGATTTAATTTTTACTGTTTTTGATTATATATTTTCCCTAAAAGGTTATATTGGTGCAAGTCTTTCCTCGTACCAATTTCCTATTTCAAATAATTAAATTTAATTGATGATTTTTTTTTAAAAAAAAACCCATTAATGCACTACATGTAAATTTATCACAAGCTTAAGCCATTCTATATACAGTATAAATTAAGATAAAATCAAATAATATAGTTTTTTGTTTTAAAAATAAAATAAAATAAAATAAAATATGAGAATATTTTAATAAATAATATGTAAAAAAAAAAAAATCAAAGCACAATTTTATCCAATCTTCTTTTGCAATCTAAATAACACATAGCATCGTCATAACTATGAGGAACGATTTTTCTTAATTACGTATTATTATTAGAAATAAGTGTAATATGTAAATCATTAGTTTTAGTTTTATTCATTTTCAAGTCCATAATATTACAATCGACTCTAATTTACATTATATTTTTATAAGTATATCCTATTTTAGCTTCGAAATTTAAAACTGAACCCACTGGTACAGGTTTAAGGAATTAAAAGTCATCAATATTATAAGTAACAGGAAAATCTCCTTAACTATGAATAAGTCCAACAAGCCATCCGATTTCAAAGGCTTCTCTCATTAAATTACCTCCGAATATTTTTCCATGAATATTCCTATCTTATTTATGTGTAAGTATATTTTTCACTAACTAAGTTTATTTCAAATCTACATATGATTCCTAATTCTATTTAAAAGTTTCTGAATTTGTAAAAAACTCATGAATTCCCTATATTTCTTCTTAATTAGGTGCTTTATTTTATAAAGATAAATTTTTTTAAGATTTTCGAATTTAAGTATTTTTAACTCCTATATATTGTCTCATTTCGCATCTTGAAATGTTATCTTCGCCTTCAAATTTTAATATAGGAACTTAAAAGTCTTATTTTTATATTTCATTATTAGGTTTGGCCACCATTAAGAATTAAGCACTTGCTTTTAATTCGTCATTTTAAAAAAGTTCTAATTAAATTTCAATTGAAGTTTTTCCTACATAAGTAACATAGCCTAAATATTATTTTTATAAATAAATTTAATTATTTATATATTTTTTTAACCTTATAAATGTAAATCAATATCATTTTATAACTAAGAAAATATATTTACACTATCTACACAAGCAGTTACTATTGTAACTAATCTTTGTCCTAAATCAGAATAGCAATATCTAAATAATAAATATATATTAATATAAATTAATAAATACATATATACTTATATGCTATGTTTGCAGCTACATAATCCATCATTTCTAACATTCTACCGATTCTTATACTATCTGAAAAATAATTACAGAATCTGTCTCTTACTTGTAAATTTTTTTAGAATGGAATTATTATTTTATAATAAGAGTTTCTAGGATAATTTATTTCTTTGTTGGATTTATCTAAATTTTTATGTTCAAAAATTCTAATTTACTAAGAATCACTATTAAAAAAACCTTTTGTTATGTATTCTTGTTTAACTTATTCAGGAGTCAATTCTCTTAATTAATTTTCAGAGACTTTCATTAAAATCTCATTGCATTGGACTAAATTTAGTTTATTTCTTATTTATAAGAATTCAAATTTATCAAAACTAAAATTACATTTACGTTTATAAAATAAAAATTTGGTTGAGAATTAAAAAAATTTATTCATTTTATAATTTAAAGAGTGTTTTAATTACAATATATAAAAATATATTATAATATCTATATTATATATTAATATTAATTATATTATATAAAAATAATGTATATATATATATATGTATATATAAATATATTTATATATATATATATATAATTTTTTTTCCTTAAAAACAATTTAAAATATTATATATATTATTAATAAAATATATAATTTTTAGAAAATTATTATCATATATTCAAATGATTTAAATCATATATTTAATTTTATGTAATTCTGAAAATATAATTTATTACTATTCCGATAAAGAGTCCAACTAATATTTATATAACTAATTATTTATAATTTTTTTTCTGATGCTTTTATTTTTGCTAAGGAATCATGCTTTTTTTTTGCAATTAAGAGTTTATTTTTTAATTTTCTTTTTATAAAGTTTTATACACGTTTTCTTTTTCATATATTTTTTTTTATAAATTTTCATAATTATATTATAAATCCTAATATTTGCTTGTAATTTATTTTTAATCTAATAAGTCAATTTAGTATTAAATTTATTACTTTTAAATAGTACTTCCGTTCTTATTTTTATTATTTATTTAAAATAATAAAACTTATTATTACATTTTTGTACTAAGATTAATACAAACTGTTTTCTGGTGAGTTTTTTTATTTAAGAAAAAGATTATTAAGAACATTTTTATTATCTTATGAAATAATCTCAATTTTAATTCTTCCTAATTCTTATTTTACAATATTATTTGAATTTTATTTGAAAATTTAATCTAAATTTAGATTATTAACCTTTAAAAATATTACAGATATTTAAACAAAAAAATATATATAAATGTATTTACATTATTTAATTAACAAATCATTATTTGAAAAGAATCTTTAAACAAATTATTTTTTAATAACTATTTTTATTTATTAATAATTTATGTTTAAAAATCTTACTTCAGGATTTAATTCAAATTTTATTTTTTATTAAGATTTAGGATTAATAATGCTTGAATGGGGGAAAATTTTATATTTTGTTTGATCTGTAGATTTTATCTTATTTTCATACAATATTTTTTATTTAAATAATTATTTATTTTTATAATACTTTATATGCTTAATAATTTTCTGAATCGTTTATTAATGTTATTTCTGAATTTAAAAATTGATCAGGAAAATATTTAAACTTAATTGATTTATCGCTTAGTTTTAATAATGTAATATTCGAATATTTTCTATATTTATATTTTAATTTTTTTAAAAATAAATTTAAAAACCATTTTTTTATTAAAAATATACTAATTGTTAGCCGGCATCTTATTTTATTATTATTTAAATTAAATTGTTTTAATTTTTTTATTTTCCATTTAAATAAATAATTTTATATTTAGAAAATATATTTATATAAAATAAAAATGTTTTAATTATTTAAAAAATAAACAAAACAAGAAAATTCTAAATAATTATTTAATATATAAAATTTATATTATTACATAGTAATGTTATAAATAAAATATATTATAAATAATTTATATCAAATTCTTAAAATAAACTTATACTATCCAACTAATTATAAAAGAATCCTTTTATTTTTAAATATAAGCGTTTAATATTCGTAAATAATATATATTTTTGCAAACAATTAATTATAACAAAAAAAAGTAAATAAAATATAAAAATTAATATATTTAGATATAAATATTTAATATATAATTAAAAAATGCTAACAAATTATATAAATTAATAATAATTTAATTACAATCCCTAATAAAGAATTTATATTATTAACGAAAATAGGCTAACCTAACAATAAATATAACTAAAGGAAAATAATTTTAAAGATCTTTACAATAATTGTCCTTAAAACGAGGTAGCATTAATAATATAATTCAATCTAAGAAATTCAGATAATCTAAATAACAATAACAAATGGGTATTTCAGTAATCTCTAAAAAATTTAAGTAGAATTGTTTAGCATTATAATTTACATTAACTGAATAAATTGATATATGCGATATTTTTTACGAATTCGGTTGCAATACTTAAATTATTCATCAATTTTTTTTTATCTATTTACAGGATACGGAGAATTCAAAATAGATTATGAATTTTCTTTCTTATTATTTACATGCTTGAAATTATAAGTAAAGAATCCTTTTAATATATTGTAATAACCTTAAACATAAACAATAATATAAGACAATTGTTTTTAATCTTTTAAAGAAACAGTTATTCTATTAAAATAATTTTAAAATAATATATTTAATATAGATTTTTAATTGAAATAAATATTGTTTGCATCTTACATAAAAAAATGTGTTTTTAATTCTTTAAAGTTATTATAAAATGAAATTCCTTAAAATATTTCTGAATTAAATATTTAATGGTTTACTTAAGTAAATGATAATTATTTTAAAATGGTAATTTTTGACTAAAAATAAAATGGAAACTAAATAAAAGATTATTATAAAAATTGTCATATTTTTTATGAGTTTTTATGTAAATATTTTATAAACGATTAAAATTAAATTAATTAAATTTATAATTAAAAAATTGAAAGTATAAAAGATTTTCTAATAAACTAGAATGTATATGAAGCTTGCAAATTAATTTCTATGAATAATTCTTAAATTGTCGACTAAATTTATGAATTAAAAAAGTTAATTGAAAATACTAAAAAACAACAAGAAGATTTGTTGCTTAAAAAAAAAGCTTTAGAAACTTAACAGTTATATTTGAAATAATAAAAAAATAATTTCTAAGGAGATATACTAGAAATTAATTGATTTTTTTTTATACATATATATATATATATATATTCATGTTTTTTATTTTTATTTTAATAAAAAAATAAAATATTAATTTATTTTATTTTAAAAAAATAATTTATTTATATAAAATAATTATTATTTTTTTTAAAAAAAGTTTTTTTTTTTTAAACAAAAAAAAGTTTATATATGAAAATATTATTAGTTTCGATTTTTTTTTAATTATAAATATTAGACTTAATTTTTATTTTATTAATAAATAAAATTTCTCATAATTATTATTCTTTTTAAAAAAAAAATATTAACAAATAATTATTTTTTATAAAATGAACTTTTTAAATTATACATTTTTAATAATAAATATTTTTTAGTGGTATATTTATTTTTTTTATTAAAGAAAAAATAATCATATTTTTGAATAAAAAATAAATAAACAATATTAAAATGTCAGTAGAACAAAAGTTTTAAATATTAGAAAAATTAGGTTTATTTTTTATTTCTATTAAAAAAGTCATAAAATATAAAGGTGAAGGAGCATATAGTATAGTATACAAAGTAAAAAGAAAAAAAGATAAACAAATATACGCATTAAAGAAAGTAAACCTAGAAAAACTTTCAGAAAAAGAAATAGAAAATGCATTAAATGAAGTAAGAATATTAGCATCTTTAAAATCAACCAATATAATAAGTTATAAAGAAGCATTTATAGATTAAAAAGATAATAATTTATGGTTTTAATAAAAAAAATAAAAAAATATACAAACAAAAATTTTAGTATAATAATGGAATATTGCGATGATGGTGATTTACTTTAAAAAATAATGGAAAATTAAAAAAACGGTTCATTTTTTCAAGAAGAAGATATATGGAATATATTCATACAAGTTTATTTTTTTTCCCCCCCTCCAACCAACATTCCCACTCCTAAAAAAAAAAAAAAAAAGGTAGTAAAAGCACTCGAAATTTTACATTAATTAAAAATCCTTCACAGAGACATGAAAAGTGCAAATATTTTCTTAAACAAAGACAAAACAATAAAATTAGGTGATTTAAATGTTGCTAAAATAAAAAAAAAGGGTTTTCTACATACTCAAACTGGAACTCCATATTATGCAAGGTAAAACTTAATAAAATAAAATTTCAATAAATTAAAAAAAGTCCTGAAGTATGGAAAGATGAACCTTATGATGAAAAATCCGATATATGGTCTTTAGGTTGTGTTTTATATGAAATGGCGAGTTCTCATCCTCCTTTTAGGGCTTAGGATTTAAATGGACTTTTTAAAAAAGTTACATCTGGTGTTTATGGAAAAATTCCATCTTTTTATTCAAATGACCTTTAATTTATTTTAAAATAGCTTTTATAAGTAAAGCATTAAAGTAGACCTAATGCTTAATAAATACTTTCTTATAAGTGTGTATTTAAAAGAATTAATGATGCGCATTTATATGAAATAGAAAAAGTAAAAGATGAATAAGATTTTTTACTTAAAACAATTCGTATTCCTAAAGATTTTCTATTTTTTAATGAAAGGTTACCTAAAGCTTAATATTAAAAGTATAATTTAGTAAAGGTATTAAAGGAAAATTTAGTCCCTTAAGAATCTTTTTG
Source organism: Ichthyophthirius multifiliis (assembly GCF_000220395.1). NCBI lineage: Eukaryota > Ciliophora > Oligohymenophorea > Hymenostomatida > Ichthyophthirius > Ichthyophthirius multifiliis. Next base: position 91,220 of record NW_004086136.1, read on the forward strand.
GTTACCAAAAATTCAAAATTTAAGATTTTCCAGTTTAGATGTTGTTTAAGGAAATAATAAAAATAATGAGGAAGATATTATTTAGAAAAAAAAAGTGCATTAACATAGTATGAGTGTAGGAAAAAAATTAAAAGTTCTATAAACCCCACAAAAATAAAATATTAATACTTATCCTTAAAAATCAAAGCATATTGTTAATTTAAACTTAATGGCCAATATATAAGAAAGTTATTAAAAGTAATTTTTTTTTTATTTTAATATTATTTAAATTCTATATAAAACAAAAATATAAAAAGTAAATTACCTTAAATTAATTAGAATAATAGTTAATAATAAATTGTTAATGGAATAAGTAAGTATGCTATTGCTGATAATAGATACTAAAATAATCTAAATAGAAATTATATTAATATTAAAGAAAAATATATGTAAATTAAAAAATTACAAAATTTGTCGCCTAAAATTGAAATTTCTAATATTTTCCTAAAACCTAATAACAAATGATAAAAAATAAAAAAAAATTTAAAAGATAAAATAATTAAAAATTAAAAATTATATATATATATTATTTTATTAATAAAAAAAAAATATTTGTTTTTATTGTTTTTTTTTTTATTTTTATTTTTTTTTTTAAAAAAACTTTTTTTTATATATATTTTTTAACAAATATATATTAATATAAAATGTAATAAACAGAAAATATAGAAAGACTTTCGAATGAAATATAAGTGTTAAAATAATTAAATTTTACAAATAAATTTAATAATACATTAAAAAAACCTTAATTATTTACTTCGAATATACAAAAAGAAAACGATTTTTTTGAATTTTATAAAATATCTCATAAACAAACTTAAAATAATAAAAATTATAATATTTAATAAAAATATAGAAATAATTCAAAACTTTAATAAAACAAGAGATTATAAGTATAAAGTTAATATAATATACAAAAGTTGGAATTTGAAAGTTTACAAAATGACATTACTTTTTTAATGAATATTATAAATACAAAAAATAAAAAAGTAAATAAAAGATATGAAACTTTTTAAGATGAGGAAGTCTTATTTGATACAAAATTAACATTAAATAGTTATGGACATATAAGTTATAAATTATAAAAAGCTAATTTAAACATTTAAAATGTAAATTTAAATATATTTTTATTTACTTTTAAGTTATAATATAGGAATAATATAAATAAAAAAATATAAATGAAAAATTTTTAAACAATAATATTGAAACTATTTAAACTAAAAAAAAAATATAAAATAACTTCATGGATACTATATAAAAAAAAATTTAAAAATTAGAAGTTTTAAAGCAATTAAGTGCATAAACAACACCAAAAAAATAATTATTTTAATAAGATAGAAGCTATTCAACAAAATACATATTGTAAAAAAATAATATTATATTATTAATAATTCAAAAAAAATAAAAATATTTAAAAATATAAAATAAATTATATTTAAATTAATATATAAAAAATTAATATATTTGTTAAATATTTATTTTATTTTAATTTTCAAATAAAATAGAAAATAAGATGGTTCAATCTATGATAAAATAAAAAAACCTAAATTAAGTTCTTTAAAACAAAATAAAGTTAAAAAAATATTAATAAAAATAGAAAATGAAAATAATATATAAAAAGTTTAGTCTTTTATAATATGAATATTTCAAATAAAATATATAAATACATATATATATATCTATATTAATTAATATATAAATATAATTAATTATAAATATTTATATATATAATATATTTTTTAATTTTTTTTTTTTTTAAATTATGTATAAAAATATTTATAATATTTTTTATATATATTATAAATATATTTTTTTTATTTATTCATTTTTTCACAATATAATTTACATTAATTATTTATTATTATATTTAGAAATTATATCATTATATGTAACTTTTTTTATTTAATCCTTATTTTTAGTTTTTATTTTTTTTAAAAACAAAAAATATTTCAAAATTATAATATAATACTTAATTTTATTTTGGATATTTTTTTTTTTATATATATTTTTAGATATTTTTTCTCCCTTATTAAATTAAAAGTTCTAAACAAAATAATCTTAAATTAAAATTTTTTATTAAGAATATCTTAATCCAGGTCTAATTACAAGTCCTACTTTTTTATTTATTTATTTTTTAATGTCATTAATATATAATGTATTTATTATTCAGTTAAAAGTAAACTTTTAACTTGTCGTATAAATTGATATTATTTTTAGCTTCATAAAAATAGTTATTTTTAATAAATTATTTTTGTATTAAAAGAAAAAGAAGATAGAATAGTATAAATTAAAAAAAATATATATTTTATTAAATACTTTCATTTTTTTAATTTACAGATTTATTTAGAATTTTTTTAAAACTAATTAAAGTTTTTATTCTAAAGCTAATTTATACTTTACTTAATTATGGATTAGAATATATACCTGGCACCTCTTTTAAAAAAAATAATATAATATTTATAATTATTTATTTATAAAGTAATAATCATCACAATTTAAATATTTAAATTTACTAATTGTCAAATATATTGTATAAGCTTATTAAAACTTATAATAATTTTGTTAAAATATATAATTTTATGTATACATTATATAATATTTATTATTTTTGATTCTAAATCCTTTTTCTAAAAATACATAAAATTTAAAACAAATTTAAAATGAAATTAAAATTTTATTAAAATTAAAATTATTATTATCTTAATGATAATCACTTTTTATTATTTGTATTTTTATTATCTAAATTTATGAAATATTTTATGATTAAGCTTTTAAAAATATATTAAGGATAAAATAAAAAAAATAAGTTTAAGGAATATGAATTTTAATTATAAAATAAAAATAAGATATAATTACATTTTTTTTAAATTATAATAAATAATATTAACTAAAAACAAATAATTAAAAAGATAATTTAATCATATTCTAATCAAAATATACAATAATTAGAAAAAAGTAAAATTAGAAAAAAAAAAAAAAAAATTATAAAAAGTAAAAATTATTTTATATACATACAAATGTTATAAATAATCATTATATATAAATCAAATTTAAAGTAATTAAATAAAAATAGTATTTTCTAAATGTGATTAAATAGAAAATTAATATTAATTAAAGATTCATAATGTTTATTGCAAATTTTGCGGTTATTTTTTTAAAAAAACTTTGATAAAATATTTTATTTTTAAAATTTAAAATGTTAAAAAATATATATTATAAATAAAAGCAGAAAAATATAAATGGGATAAGAATATTAAATATAATTATGTTTAAAAGTAAATATATAAAAGTGAATTAATACAATTTTAAATAAATATTTATTAATATATATATATATATATATTATACTATATATAAAAAAATAAAACTTTTTTTTATAAAAATAAAATAGTTCTTTATTATCTTTTTATTATCAAATTAAAAAATTAATATTTTTTTTTTAAAAAAAAAAATAAAAAAAACTATGCCTATATTTATTTATTATTTTTTAATACTACAAATAAAAATAGCTATAAAAAAAAATTATTATTATTATTTTTAAATAAAAACAAACAAAAAAATAATTTATATGTATATATTATAAATTTTAACAAAAAACTAAAAACAATAAAAAAATGAAGAAAAATACCGGATAATTATCCTAAAGCAAGCCAAAAAAACAAAGCGCAAACGAAAAATAACGCCCAAAAAATTCAACAAAAATTACAAATTCAGAACGCTCTTAAAATTCAGCAAATTAAGAAAGACTTTAAAGCAATTCAGGCCGTTAAAATATTAATAAAATAACTAATTTAATGGATAATAATTTTATAATTAATGATAATGATCAACCCCCAATATTAAATATTTAATAATAAGAATTAATAAAAATAATATAAGATTATCTTTTAAAGATTAATTGTAATTAAACATATGAAGTTTTTATAAAAGAGATATCAATACCAAATAAATAATAATCATAAAAAGAGCATATATATAATAATATTATTAATGTAATTTTTATTTTTATATTTAAAATAATAAAATAAAAATATCTAATCTATAAAATATATGTATATATATATTTAGTCTTTTAATAAAGGAAACAGAGATTGCTTTTTTAATTATGGAAAAACCTTTCTCATCCTAAATAAGAACATGAATTAGACAAAGTATTTTTTATTATTATTTTTTTTAAACACAAAAAAAAACAAATTATAAATTTTTAAAAATATACTTTTTACATATACAAATTAGTTAGAATTTTACATTCAAATATATTTCCTTATTTATGATATTCATCCTTTATTTAAATAAAGACAATAAATTTTTCAAGAAAAAATAGATTATTTTAAACATTATTTAGATTCAAAAGGATCAGAATTAGCAAAAACAAGCGAATTATTATGCTTTTATGCACTTCCATATGTCTAAAAGCCATTATAACATGTCGGCTTTAAATAATTATTTGAAAAAAAATGGGTATAAGACTTATTAACAAAATTAAAAGAAAGATTAGATGCTGCTATAAAATAAGCAGATACATAAACAGTACTAGAATAAATGTATGAATATTATAAATAAAAAAATAATAACCAAAATTAGCCAATATAAGTAAAAATTGTTCAAAATAATAACAGTGTAAGTTATGTTTAATAAGACACATCCTAATTTTTAGGCGAAAATTCATATATGAATGATAATTTAAGAAATAATACTTAATATTTGACTATAATTTAAGAATTAAACTATAAATATAATAATTTACATAAAATTTATTTGTAGGCATAAGAATAAGCAAAATAAACAATTATGGATTCGCATTAAAAATGGTTTAAAATAGGACAAGATTTAGTTTCGCTATCTAAAGAAGTAATTAAATAAAAAATTAATAATATATATATATATATATATATATATAGATATATATATATATATATATATTTAATTAAATAAAGTTAATTATTTTGTCTGAAAAAAAAGATATTTAGAGTGAATAATATTAAAATATAATGGAAGGATTTAAAAAGAAGTTGGTTAAATATGAACATTTTTTAAATTCTAATATTGATGATTTAATACATTAGAGTTAAGATATTTCGCTTTTTAATAATTAAATGAGTATATTGGATAATGAATAAATTAATAATAATCAAATTTTTTAAAAATAGTAAGAATTAGTATAATAAAAAGAATATATAATATAATAATAAAGTAATTAATAATAATATTAAAATTAATAATAATAAATATAATTATAATAATAATAAAAATAATAATAGATTTGTCAAATATAATATTTACCTTTAGATTTTTATAAAATAAAAAATATAATTAAATTAAATAATAACGATTAATTATCTATTAATATATTATAATCTTTAAGATGGAGAATTACGAAAACTAAAAATGGATTGATGAGAAGAGTAGTAGTTATATCTTATACTATAAATGATATATTAGGAGGAAAAAATAATGACATAATTTTATAATAATCAATTTTTTATTCTTAAAATGTAAAAATTATCGAGTAAAATATAATTCTTATTTATTTTATTTAATTCTTTTAAATAATTAATTAAAAGGTATGGATTAAGACTGACAAATGCAATAGCTTCAGATTTTTAAGGTCGAACTTATTTAGTTGAATGCCCTAATCTAATAAAAATATTAATCCGAATACTCAAAAATGAAAATGATGATAATTGCACAAGAAGAAATGCACTAGGTGCTTTATAAAAACTTTCCTTAAGGAGAACATGTCAATTAATTATGATAGAAAATGATGTAATAGAATGGATAATAAAAAAACTAAAATATGTAAAAAATATTTATATATATATATATATATATATATATATATATATATATATATATATATATATATATTTATATACATATGCATATTTATTTTCATATTTTTACATATAATTTTATTTATTTTCTGAGGATAAAAATCTTTTAAGTGAATATAGTTATGAATATGCAACTGCTTTATTTATGAACTTATCTTTAAGGACATTAGGAAAAGATAAATGCTAATAAAATTCTGTCGAAGTTTTATAAGTATTATATTCTTTATTAGAACATAATAGTTAATAAGTTCGAACATTCGTAAACGGAACTTTATATTCATTATTAAGTAGATCTGTATTAAAAGAATAAGCTAAAAAATTAAATTTTTTATAATTTTTAAATTACTTGAAATTAAATTCAAACGAAATATTTTATAAATAAATATAGTAAATATATATATATATAAATAAAATTAATTTAAATTTTAATTAGATATATAATAGATTAATTATAAAGTGATGATTATAATGAAGAAAATAGCATATCTGATTAAGAAGAGGAAAACAATGAAGATGATTTTGAAAACGAAGAAATTGATGAAGAAGTAGATGGCTAAAAAAATGAAGAAGATGAAGAAGACGATGAAAAAACGAATAAATTAATACTGATTATTTAATTGGAGAAAATCTTCTTTTATAAAATTTTATCTTAAGAGGTTAAGAAGCTTTAAAACAAAATAAACAAATAAGAAATGTAATAGATGAAAATAAAAAGACTAATATGAATATTTATAGTTATTAAAAATAAGAAAAAGAAACTATTATGTTACCCAATTCACCTTCTTTAATAATCAGTTAAATTTTAGAAAATATAAAAGATAATAATATAAACAAAATAAATAATAATAAATTAGATTAAACATAATAATAATAATAATAATAATAATAATAATAATTATAATAATAATAATAATAATTATAACAATAATAACAATAACCATAACTATAAGAAATTAAATAATTAGATAAATAAGTAGTATAAGATTTCTAAGCATTTGAGCCTAGACCAAAAATTTCGCGTACACCTTCTCCAAAAATAACTTTATGATTAATTTATTGTAATAACAGATTTAAAAATTTAATAAATAATATATTGTATTATTTTTTATTAAAAAAAATATCTTTTATTTTTATTTTTTAAATATATCTATATTTTATATATATATAAATTTTTATTTTATAATAAAGAAAAAAAAAAAATGAAATTATACTTAATATAAATTTAATTAAATATTCATATATATTTTTACATTTTTTTAATAAAAAGTATAAAAATTCATTAATATTTTATATTTTAAATTAATTAATAAATATAAATCTTTGTTAAAAAAATAAATATATATATATATTTATATTTATTAAATAAATAAAATTTTCAATTTCTTTTTAATGAAAAATCTAATTATTTAGATTTACTGTAAGAATTTTTTTAAGTACTATAATTATTGAAAGAATTTAAATAATTTTATTTTTTAGTACTTTTGAAATTATTTTCATCAAAAACTTTACTAAAATTAATTTTATCATTAATGCTTGTAATAATTTACTTTTGATTAATTTCTAAAGATTTTCTATTCTTATTTTTTTACAATTTAATTTATTATTATTATTATTATTATTATTATTATTATTATTATTATTATTATTATTTATTATTTTTTTGTATTTCATTATTTTTATTACTATTTTAATTATTATCTTATGTTTTTAAATTATTTTATACATTTATATTGCCTATACTATTTTTTTCTAAAATCCTTTTACTTAATAGTTATTTTCCTTATTATTATTTATAAAGTTATTATTCATTTTATTTCCACTTAAATTTTTTTTAAAAATGACCCTTTTTATGTTTCTTATTTTTTTTACTCCTAAAGGTTATTATTTCTACTTTTTATTGAAAGTTTGCTTTTACTTTGAACATTAGATGATGTAATGGGACGTTTTTGTTCTAATACTTGATAATTTTTAGGTGAATAGCAAGGAGACATGAATCTTTTTTTTTCCTAATTAATAGCTATAGGCTAATTTTATTAATATTAATTATTAATATCTTAATTTTTATTAAGGTTTTTAGTTGAATAGCTTATTTATCCTTTAAGGAAAGATTTAATAATTGAATTAGAATCTATAATGGTATTCTTAGGAAGGTCTAATTATTGTTTTTTTCCAAAACTTTATTCTGTTTTAGTCCTTTATTGGAAATTTTATACTGTTTTATTTGTAATATTATTTTCTTGTGTTTATTATTTCTCTTTATTTAAAAATTAATTATCGAAAAAGCTATTAGAAAATTTTAAAGAAGAAGAACTAATATTGTTATTATTATTTTAAATATTTAGAATATTGGTATTCTAATTAGAATAGTTATCATTATTTAAATTTAAAAAATTATAATTATTTAAATTTAATCCATTATTATTATTATTATTTTAGTTAGTAAATTAGTTAATATTACTTTAAAATTATGTATTATTATTGCATTATAATTAATTAAGATAAATATTATTTTAAAATTAAGAATTATTACTTAAAAATTATTATAAATTAATATTAGACTATTAAATATTATCGAACTATTATTATTTATTAGATTTCGATATACTTTTTTAGTTTGAATTCGAATTAATATTTAGTTTATTTTTCGATATTTAATTATTTTTAACTTATTATTTTTATAACAAATTAGTATTATTTCTAACATTTTAATTTAATTAAAAATTATTGTTAAAATATTATTAATTATAATTGTTATTAACATATTATTATACCTATTATTATTGTTATTATTGTTATTGTTATTATTATTATTATTATTATTATTATTATTATTATTATTAAATATTATTTTAACAATTTTATTGTTATCTTAAAAACTATTTTAACATAAACTATCTTATTTTTTTTAACATTCTACAATATTTGAATATCCTAGTTTATTTTCTTTTTAATCTTATAAATTTATCCACAAAAGATCTTTCGAATTTTCATTAACGAAATAAAAGAATTAAAATAAATTCTCATTTCTTTCCTCTTAAAATTAATTTTCTTAATCTAAATCTTAATTTTCTTCATTTTAAATATATGGTAATTCAACGTTTTTAAACTCACTATGAATATACGAAAAATTTAAATCAATTATAATGGGTACTTAACCTTTCCTTTAAATAATCATTCCCCAATCTACATCTTAAAGCCATTAACATCTTTTTATTTCTTTAAAACTTTTTAGTCTTTAACCTGGAATTTTATTTAGTAAATGAAATAGAAGCATCCTTAAATCACCATCTAGCCATTCTGGTACTTCTAATTCCTATGTAGCAATATTACTTAATATTTATTCAGTATTCTAAGCATAAAACGGCGGTAATCCAGTAACCAATTCATACAAAAAAGCTCCTAAAGTGTAAAAATCAACTGAATAATTATACCCTTGTCTTAAAAGTACCTCCGGAGCCATATATTCAGGTGATCCGCAAAAAGAATCTGTCATATCATTTTTTTACATACCGATTTTAGACAACCCGAAATCTGTTAATCTTACATGACCTTCTATATCTAGTACTATATTTTCAGGTTTAAGGTCTCTATATAAAATTTTATGTTCATGTAGATACTCAAAACACATCAAGATTTCTGCGAAATAAAACTTTGCTTCATTTTCGGTCAATTTTCTATTTTAAAGATGAAAAAAAAGCTCTCCTCCGCAATAAAATTCGAGTAGAAAATTTAAATGATTTTCAGATTCAAAACATGCATGTAAATTGGCTATAAAAGGTGCTTTTTGGGCATCTATGAGTATTTTTCGTTCCCTTAATAACTATTCTAGTCTTTTGTATTCTGATAAATGACTTTTTGCTATCATTTTTAATGCAAAAAGCTTTCCTGTTTATTTATTTCGTACTAAAAAAACTTCAGAAGTACCACCTTTTCCAAGACATTTTAAAAAACGAAAATCTTTTATATTTAAATATTATTAATTTTATTATTATTAAGTTTATTTTTATTTTTTAAGAGATTAAAATATTGGTTTTAAATGTATTTTTTCATTTATGTTTTATATAGGAGAATTTATTTGGGTTAAATAATAGTCTAAAACTTCATTTTCAGATATTGTTTCTAAACATATAATTTATTTTTTCGTTTGCTTTTGTATTTTTTGAATTAGGTCTTGTATTTTGGAATCTCGAGGGATAGTTATTTAGATTGGAGATTCTGGAGTTAAAAAGATTGTATAGGTTAGGTCTTTTTTAGATAGGAACATGTTTTTTGTGTGTGTTTTTTTTATTTTTTATATATTTTTTTAATTTGTTTATTTTTTAAATTTTGTTTTTTAAATTAATTATTAAAACAATTTTTTTAAAAATAAATTTCTTTCGTACATATGTAAATAGTAGTTTATTATTATAAATGTTTTTTTTTTTTTTTTTATGTTTTTATTTAATAAGTATTAAAATTATATATATATTTATTTCTTTTTAAAATAGTTTTATTTAATAAACTGTTTTTTAAAATTAAAAATATAATACAATAAACAAATAAATTTATTTAATCAAATTATTTTTATTTCAATTTATATTCTTTATTACTAATTATTTAAGTTTATAATTATTAAAATAAGTTATATTTTTAAAAATTAATTATTATTAAAATTGAGTTATATTTAAATAGATGTTATTAAATAAAAGAAAAAATCCTAATAATCCTATAAATTTAATATAAATTTATATATATATATATATATATATATATATATATATATATATAATTATATTTTATATATTTTTTGTCAGAGACTGAATTTGATCATCGTGTTTTTACATAGTAAAAACACTCTTCTCAAGAGGTGTCAGTTGTTTCATCAAAATAAAAAAAAATTATATTAATTATATTTATTTATATTACTTTTGAAAATTTATTTTAAAACTCTTTCTAATTTTTTAAGGATAATTCTTTGTGCAAATAAAATTAATATTAACAAAAGCCTTAAAATATTAAAATAAAATTAATATGATTAATTGTTTAATAAATTTAATAATATATTTTAATTATATATATATATATAATTAATCAGGCAGCTAAGGGTTTTGTAATCAATTAAAATTATCAGAAACTCTAGTCAAATAATATCATCAGATTATTATTTTTATATATATATTATGATTATAATGTTATTACTTTTTTTAATTAGATTAGACAAAATAAAATAATGTTTTATTTATTAAAGAAATAAGTATTTTCTAACATTCTGTATTTAATATTATTAAAATAAATATATATTTTTATTATTAATAAGTAAAATTTATAATCAGTTAGTTGTAAATTTTCCTCAATTTAAAATTTTGGAGAGATTCCACACAATGATACATCAAATTATAATTATTATTTTTATAATTTTTTTTTTAATTTTACCTATAATTAAAAAAATAAGAATATAAAATAATATTTATATTATAATTATATATATATAAATCAGTTAGGAGCGAAAGAATTTACATCAATATTAAATTCAGATGACTACAAATCATCAGTTAAATATATATTTTATTTATATATTTTTATTTATTTATAAAATACCTTAATAATTTCAATAAAAGAAACAAATAATTAGATTAATTAACGAGTAAAAAAAATATCTTTAGAAAAAAAAGATTTTTAATATTTATAATAAGAAAAATATATTTATAATTTAAATCAGAGATCTTGGTGGTAAATCGTCATACTCTTAAAAAGAGTCAAGAGTAGCAAATATATTGTCATCATATTATATTATAATATATATTATGTATTTATATATTACCTATTAATATGTAAAATAAAATAAAAATATAGTTATTAATTATAATAATTTAATATTTAATAAATATATTCAGGTCCATAAGCCTATAACCAATGCCGTAGCGTATTACTGGGGCGGCTAATTAGTCATCAATAATAATAATATATATATAATATATTTATATTAATATATATATATATATATATATATTTATAATTATTACCTTTATTTATAAAGAAGAATCAACTTAGTCTAGTTATTAAATAAGATTTAAATAAACTTTTATAAGTAATATTTTTAATATTATTAATTTTATTAATAATTTATTATTTTTTTATATATTATTATTATTATTAATTTTATAACATTAGTTTATATAGTATTTCCATTTATTTATATAAAATCTATTATTATTTATATTATTAATTTTTCTAAAATTATTAAAGATTATTAGTTTATTGATTATTTTATGATTATTGTTATTATTGATTTTATTATTATAATTAATTTTTATATATTTTTATTAAACTATAATCAATAATATAAAGTTGTTAATATAAATTATTAATAAGAAATCTTTAAAAATATATTATTTATTCTTTCTATTATTTTAAAAATAAAATTAAAATATAAGTAAATTATTAAAGTTTTATAAAATTATTTTAATAATTATCTCTTATTATATTTGCTCTGACAAATGCCTCATTTAGAATCACGGAAAACAGAAAAAAATCAAATTTTAATCAAAAAAACTTTGAAAAAAACATGACAATTTTCCAGTCATTCTCGTCATCGTTTCTTCATCGCAAATATTTTTTATAAGATTAAATTATTATAATTATAATATTATAAGATAAATTATTATATTATAATTAACATTAATAATATATATAAGTATATATATATATATATTTAATGTATATATATATATATATTTATATATAATTATTTTAAAAAAAATATTTTTATAAATTATTTATTAAAAATTATATAAAATATTCAGTTTGCAGTTAAATGTAATCAAATTTACATTATTAAGTGTTGTTAATATTTTTCATCTTAGATTTTACATAGATTTTTTAATATATTATTATATAAAAATACATTTTTTTTTCGTTTTCAATTTTTTGAGTGTATCTTAGAAAAAAATTATAAAATCAGACAATAAATCATTCTAATTATTAAAGATGATTAATAAAAAAATAAGATTATATAATTTTATATAGTTATATATATAATTAATCAGAATGGTAAGTAAAATTTCTTCAAGCTGTTTTCAGCAGCAGAACTGGTATGTTACATCATAATATATATATTTTATATAATTTTTACTTTTTATTCGAAAGATTTTTTTTTTTTTTCAAATAGTTAATTTAAAGTTCAATTAAGTTTTTTAAAGTTATATCATTCTATAGAATATGTTTTTAAAAGATGATTATATTCATATTTTATTATAATTTTTATTAAAAATCACATTTTTTGTATTTGAAATATATCTTTTATAAAAATTTAATAAATAAAAAATATTTTTTTTATTAATATTAATATAATTTTTTATTTTTATTTATTAAATATTTCAGTAAGCCATGTTTGACATCATGATTTCAGACGGTAATTCCAAAATTGTTAACATCATTATTTTTTTTTATTTTTTTATATAAAATTACTTTTTAGTGAGGAATTTTATTATTTATTAATACTTTAGTTTTCTCTTTTTTATATTTTAGAATTATTTTTATTTTTTATTAATTATTTATTTTATTTCATTATTATTTTTATTAAAAATAAGATATAAATAAATTAAATTTAATCTTTTTTAATTTGTACTTTTTATTTATTATTTTATAAATATTTTTAGTTTATATTATTTTTATACTTCTTTTTTTTAAAAAAATAAGTTATTAATTTTTTTTTATAATTATCTGTAAATATTTGCAGTCGTTTTACTTTTAAACGATAAAAACTTCTTTTTGTGTATATTTTATTATATAAATAAAGTTTATTTTTTATTTCTCTCTTTATTCTTTTTATTTATAAAAGCAAAAAATAAAAAATATAATATAATTAATCCTACGAAATAAAATAATTTGAAATACTTAATAAATTAAAAATAATAAAATTTATTTAAAATAAAATTTTATTAGAAATAGTTTTTTTATTTAAAATATTATAATTATAAATGATTAAATAAAAACTTATTGAAAATTTTTAATATTATAACAAAAAACAGTTAATGTAAAAGTTAACTAAAATCATGTAAATTAATATAATAATATATATATCAACTTAATAATAAAAATAAATATATAATAATTAAAATGATTATTAACATGGTTATAATACAATGTAAAACAAATTCTAATAAATATATATATACATTTTATATTAATATAAAAAATAAAATTAATTAACAAAATGAAATAATTAAATAAACCAGCACATTATATTGACTAAAATTTATTTAAATAATATATTTTTACGAAAGTATTTTAATTTAAACAAAAAATCAATTTAAAAAATTTTAGACTTTAGATTATCTTAATATATTCCTTATATAATTAAAATAATTTTCAAAAAGTAAAATAAATAAAAATTAATATTCAAGAGATATTAAAAGTTAATAAAACCATATTTTTAATTGAAATATAATAATTATATATTAAAATCAAAAACACTAATTTTATTAAGCCCTAAAATATTTTTATTTTAAATTTTTAAATTATTCTTATTTTAATATAAAATATAGTTAAATTAATTATTTATTAAAATAAAAATATTTTATTATATTTTTTTTAAATTTTGGATTTGTTTATAATATATATAAAAGAAAAAAAATAATTAATAAAATAAAATAAATACATTTTATTTATTTCCAAGTAAATATTTTTTCTTGAATTTAATATTTAAATTTAAAAAAATAAAAAATATATATTTATAATATATAAAAATTACATTATGTAGTGTCAAGAACTTTGGACAGAAATTATAGTAATAAAAATATAAATAAAAAAGCAATATTGAAAATTAATAAAAATATATAATAATAGCCTAAACCATCAGATCCCAATTCAAATTTAACAAACCAAGTATGGTGTACTTGTTTTAATAATGGTAAAATAAACATAAAAAATATAAAATATAAATCTAAAAATAAATAAATAGACGGTACAGTTGTATTAGCATGTGTAGGTGATGCAATTTTAGCTTATGACGTGTAATCTGGCGAAATGTTAAATAAACCAATAAGAGGAGGTTTTTATAAAAAATCATAAAAAAATATAAATAACATTAAAAAAAAAAAAGCACAAAAAGAATAAATAAATTGTATTAGATTTTCAAAAGATGGTAAAAGATTTGCAACAGCAAGGTAAAAATAAAAATCTAAAAAAACCATATTTTTATCAAAAAAAACTGAATAAACAAAATAAAAGTAACGACAAAACTGTATGGATATGGAAATTCGATATTTAATAAAATCCTAAAATTTCCGCCGAAGTGAAATATTCCCATAATGATAAAGTCTATTGTTTATCTTTCAACCCTTTAACATAACAAATATTTTCCGGCGGTATAAACGACTACTCAGTATGGACTCCAGATCAAGCTAATATCGAAAAAGGTAAATATAAAGATAAAATAATAACCTGTGCATGGAGCGCGGATGGTTTATATATTGCGTTTGGTACTATGTCTGGTTAAATATGTATCAAAAACCGTTTAATGGAAATAAAAGCTGAAATAAACCGAAGCGCACCAATTTGGTGTATGGATTGGACTCCTGTAACTCCTGATTTTTAAGACAGTAATTTATTAGTAGGTGTATGGGAAGGATGCTTAAGTTTTTATAATATATAGGGATAATAATTAGGTAATGATAAAAAATTGGGATTTGATCCACTAGATATAAACTTCAGTTCATAAGGAGAATTTTATTTAGTTTCCGGAACAAATAAAAAAAGCACACTTTATACAAGAGATGGGGGATTCCTTATTGATGTAGTTTAGAAAAATGACTGGGTTTGGAGTGGAAAATTTAAACCGATAGTTAAATAATTAGGAGGGGTTAACAATGATTAACTTTATGTAAGTTTTTCCACTAATGATGGTGTTATTGGAATATCGAAAATCTAATAGTTGACAGTACATGGTTTATATAAAAATAGATACGCCTATAGAGATAATTTAACTGACATAGTAGTATAAAATATGAGTGTTAATTAAAAAATAAGAATAAAATGTAAAGAACTAATAAAAAACGTAAGTATATATAAGGAAAAATTAGCTGCTCATTTAAGCGAAAGAATTCTAGTTTACGTTTCTAATTCAGATGATTCTTAACTTAAATATAAACTTTTAAAAAGAATGGTAAAAAAAATAGATGCCTAAATTATGGAAGTACTCACTTCTCATATTTTAGTAGCTATCAAAAATAAACTTTAAATTCTTTAATTTTCAGGAGATTTGGAAAGGGAATGGATTTTCGATTCAACAATTAGATCAATAAAAATTCTTGGAGGAATGTCAGGAAAAGAAGGGGCTATAATTGGACTGAAAAATGGTTAAGTTTATAAAGTAATGAATTTATAAATATATATATATATAAAAATATATATATTTATATAAATATTTATATATATATTATTTATATATTTATATATTTATATATATCTATTTTATACGTTTTTTTTTTAAGATTTTTATAGATAATAGTTTCCCTATTTAGGTTATTAATCTTAATGTACCAATCAGAATGATTGATATTTCATAAAAAAAGAAAAAAATTGCAATCGTTGATGATAATAACAATTTAACTGTTTATGATGTTTTCTAGAAAGAATAAATTTATTAAGAAATGAATGTTCTTTCTTGTGCATTTAATTATGATTTTGATGATATGTTGACTTATTCGTAAGATTTATTAAAGTTTTACTTTTATTTAAATTAATTTTTATCTAAAAAAAAATAGAGGGAATGATATGACATTTATAAAAAGTTCTGGTCATCCACCTTTATCTTAAAGAATGTCAGGAAATGTAGTTGGATTTAAAGGAAACAAAGTATTATATTATTTTTAAACTAATAAAAAAAAAAAAAAAAGTTATTTGTATTAAATGAAAATGTATTAAGTACTATTGACATATCTATGACTTAAACAATGTTAAAATATTTAGAAAAAAAAGATTTTTAATAAGCTTATGAAGTAGCTTTATTAGGAGTTACAGACGCGGATTTATTACATTTAGGAAATGAGGCATTAATAGCCAGTTAATTTATGATAGCTAAAAAATGTTATGTTAAATTAAAAAAGCTTGACTTTGTATATTTACTCGAAAGGGCAGAAAGGGATAAAATAAAAAATTAATTTAACGAAAGTATATATTAAGGGGAACTTTTTGCCTTATAGCAGAAATTCCATGAGGCTGAAAATGCATTTGTAAAAGCCAACCAAAGATAAAAAGCAAAAGAAATGTATATTACTTTAAAAGATTTCACAAAAGCAAAAAGAGTCGCGAATTCTGAAGTTTTAACTCCCTAATCTAGATAAGGATAAAGATAAGGCTCACCCAAAAACGATAATGGGTTTGTGTAAGAAAAAAGCAAGGAATTAATTAAATAAGAAGCGGAATGGAAATAAAAAACTGGAGATTGGAAAGAAGCTGGTGAGTTATTTGTAAAAGCAGAAGAATATAAAAAAGCCATTGAAATTTTTATCAAAAATAATTATGTAGAAGGATTACTTGATGTATCAAGGATAGCTGATGTGGAGACTTAGAGAAAAGAAATTGAAATATGTGTGGCATATTTTAAGTAAATTTTATATTATAAATAATATGTATATATGTATATAAAAAATTAGAAAAAATAAACATCATTAATAGGCTAAAGAAGTATTTTTAAAACTCTAAGATAATAAATAATTAATGTAATTACATATAGAACTTGAAAAATGGGAAGAAGCATTAGTTTTAGGTATTTTTTTATTTAAAAAAAAAAAATTATATAAAATTAATATTAATTTTTTTTTTTTTTAAATAAAAAAAAAAAACTAGCAAAGTCAAACCCCGAATTACTTGAATTAGTAAAACTTCCTTACGCAAACTGGCTTTCCAGACAAGATAGATTCGAAGAAGCCTTAAAAGCATATCGAAAAATCGGATAATCTGAATATTCGACAAAAATGCTACAAAAATTATCACAAAACGCAGTTTACGAGAAACGATTTACAGATGCTACTTTATATTTTTGGATGATATCCACTGAATATTTAAACTTAGTAAAAAATGGAAAACAGCCTTCTTTAGAAGATTAACAAAATATTAAATTATTTTAACAATACAGAGAGTATGCTTAAATATATTTCGCTTATTCTAAAATCCATTAATTTGTAGAAGAACCATTTTTACCACTAAGCGGTCATTAATATATGTTAAATATATTCAACGCAGCCCGATTTGCCATAAATAAATTAGGAAATCGAAGCTTATATGGAGTAAAGCATTCATATTTATATTATTCATTAGGTAAAGTAAGTAAATAACTTGAGGCATACAAAACAGCACGTATTTGTTATGAAAAACTTGCAGGGTATAAAATCCCTTCAGATTGGACTGAAGAAATAGAACTTAGTAGTTTACTTGTAAGATCAAAAGTATATAGCGATGCTGAAAATTTATTGCCTATTTGTAGTAGATGTATGAATTAAAATCCTGTACTTACTGAAGGGAATAAATGTTCTTCGTGTTTGCATTCGTTTGTGAATTGCTTTTTATCTTTTGAGAATTTACCAGTTGTTGAATTTAAAGTTAATTAAAATATTAATCATAAAAAAGTTATAGAGTTAATTAATTCTGATAAATCTAAAATTCCTAAAACTTAAAAAAAAAAAAAAGTGTAAGATATAAAATATTTATTTTATATGAATTATATACATAATATATATACATATATATATATATATTTATATTTATATATTTATTATCATTTTATTTAATATTTTTATATTAGTGATGACGGATGGTAAGAAAATAATTTAGGCGATTAATAAGTTCTTACTTTTAATTAATCCCCAAATAAAAATAATGTTGAAAATAGTGCATTTATTGATAAATTATAAGAAATATTTGAAATGTAATAAACTACTTAAGAATATATTCCCTTATAATTAGATGAATAAGTATTGTGTACTTTAAATATGGATGAAGTTTATTGTGTTGATTTTACTAGATATTGTTTGACTTATGATATTACTTATTATAAATCTATGAATAATGATGTTCTTTTGAAAGTATGTAATGAATGTTGTAGCTTTTTTATTTTAGTATCATATTTTTATTTAATATTATTTCCGTTTTATATATATTTTTTATTAAGGATGAATATGAATTCGAATTTATTAAAAATGGTAAATGCTCTTTCTGTAGAATTGCAGATGAAAGAACTGGTGTTTAAAAAGATATTTTTGATTTATGAAAAAAAAAAATATTTCTAAAATAAAAAAAATATATATATTTTTTTTTTATAAAAAATTAAATATAATTATTTTTTTTAAAAAAAATATTTTAAATGACTATTTTCTTTTTATTCAATTATTCAAATAAAATTAAATTTTATTATATTAATATTAAAAAAAAAAATGTAAATTAATAATAAAAATAAATAATTTAATATTTTTAAAATAAAAAACATTATTAATATTATATTATTTTATAAAAGTCTAATACAATTATTATAAATAAATAATTATATATATATAGATATATATATATTTATATATATATATATATATAATATTTACATTTATATTAATTAAAAAAAAAATTATTTACTCTACTTTTTATTATTTTATTTCTATTTATACATATATATATATTCAAAAAATTATTTAGATAAAATACAAAATCTATATGAATAATTGAATAATATCAGCTAATAATATGTAAGTGAAATATTATATTGTTATTTTTAAATATAATTATTAATCTTAATATTACATCAAATCATTTAAAAACAATCTAAATAATTAAAGAGATAATTTTTTAAATTAATATACCTATAAAAATAGTAGTAATATAAAAATAAATAAACTAATGATACTAAACTAGTATAAATAAGACTTAAATCGATAGAATCTATAATTAAATTTAAAAGAAGTTTTTAAAGAATTCTTTGAAAATAATAGAAAGGTAAAATAATGGTAAGAAATGATAATTAATATAAACTAATTTAATTTTCAATAAAAAAATTAATTAGTTAATTATTAATTTATAAATGGAGAAATCTAAAAAGAATAAACAGAGAAATAAATAGTTTATACTTACAAGATAAATGTTATAGTTTTATAAGATAATATAATTAAAATATAAAAAGATCGAGAATAAAATAAAAAATAAATTATTTTATAATATGATAAAATAAAATTAAATTAAAAAATTAAAAAATAATATTTGTATTAATTATTAGATTTTTATTTTTTGGGATTTTTGAATGCTATATTTATATTTTTAAGTTTATAGTATTTATTAATTTTATTTTTCTTAATTTATTTATATTAATTTTTAATTTATTTCAAAATAATTACTTTATTATATATTTTTTTTCTTATATATTTATAATTTTATGTTTTTTATATTATATATATATTTTTTTTTTCAGTTATATTAAAATCAACAATTATTATTAAATAAATTTAATTTAATTTATAATTTTTTTAAAAATCTATTTTATTTATTAGTAAAATATTTTTATTTTTTTTAAGAAAAAATAAAAAAACTATATATATTTCTTTCAAATATAATTAATCTAAATGAAAGACTAATAATAAAAGAATATAAATAAAAATAATATATTTTTTATTAAATTATAAAGGAGTATTTAAAAATATTTTTAATTTAATTTTATTTCTAATTTTTATTTCTGTATTTATAGTTATTTTAGATTTAATTATAAATTTTTAAAACATAAATATTTAATAAATATATATAAAAGTTTATTAAAGGTATAATTTATTAAATTTTTCTTTATATAGAATATTATTATAGTAATTTTATTAAACTTTAAAAATAAATGTAAATTTTATTAAATAATAATATAAATAATTTTAATAATAGATTTGCGTTTTTATTTAAATTAATTTAAAACAAACTTTATTTTAAAAAACATAAATTATTAAAAATTAAAAAAATATGTCTAAAAAAATATTTAATTTCATTAATTTAAATTATTTTAAATTAAATATTTTTTAAAAATAATAATTTTTTTTTATTTTTAATTAAAAAAAATATATAGCTATATATAATTAAAATTAAAAAAAAATATTATTAAAAATTAATAAAATTAATATAATTAATATTAACCTCAAAAATAATTATTATAAAATATTAAATCTAATAATAAATATATAAAAATAATTTAACTTACATAAATAAAAAAAAAAAATTAATATTTTTAAAAATATTATATTAAAAATACTTATAAATATTTAAAATAAAAAAATAAAATGCTTTGTCATTGTTTTTTTTTATAATTTTAAATTATAATTTTATTTCTCAATTATAAAAATTATTTAAATCAATAATTTTTTCATTTTAATATAATAATATTATAGAACACTTTATATTTTTCATTTTACACTAACTATATAGGATACAAGTAAAAAAAATATAAAAACAAAAACAAAATAATTATTAAATAAATATATATATAAAAAATAAAAATAACAAATATAAATTAGAAAAAAACAGGTATAAATAAATTATTTCATTTAACATTCTTAAATATTTAATATAAAAATTCTAAAAATAAAAACAAATATGGTTAAAAAAGAATTTAATTCTCCAAAAATAAGCTACCTATCTAGAAAAACAAGATCTTCAACTCAAAATAATGTACAAAAAATATAAAACTAAAATAATAATTTGAATCATTTGAAAAAAAATTAACTTAATTAAAAATATAAAAAAGAGAAATACTTAATTTTTGATAATAATATAAAATAAACCTATTTAGAGGTAATATAAAATATTTAAATATAAAAAAATTATATTTTAATTTGAATTTTTATTTTGCTTTGAAAAAACATTCTTAATATAAATAAAATTTATAGTAATATATATATATAAATATAAACATTTATATATAAAAAAAACTAATTAAATTAAAAGAAAAAAAAAATTAATAAAAATAAAAAAAAATAAAGAAAAAAAAAATAAAAAATAAAAATCAAATAAGAAAAAAAAATAACAATTAAAAATTATTAACTTTAAAAATTATTTAAAATTTAAATAATTTATATGTATAAATTTTAAAATAAATATATTATAAATATATATTTATTAAATATAAATATTTATATATTTATATTTTTATATATTAATATATTTTTATATTTATATATTTTTATAAATATTAGGATATAAACTAAGAATCATTATTTTCAGATAATGAATCTACTGCTTCTTATAGATATTTTACACGATCTATAACAAAAGTTAAATAGGAAAATTTTGAAAAAATAAACTCATCACTTTTATAATCAAATCTTCATTCTTAAATTTAATTAAATTTATAATATAAATACGTAAAATTATATGTTATATTTATTTTGTATATTTAAATATATAAAATTTAATAATAAATATATTTATTAAAATATATTATTTTTCAATTATAAATGAAATAATAGTAAATATACATGTGAATATATTTATATTGTTTTTCTAATTTTTTATTAATTATATTTTATTTTCTATTTTTAGAATATAATGAGATTTCAAAATAATATAAGGAAAAAAACATATAGGATTTATTGTTTTGATGAAAAAGATTTAAAAATTGCTTAAGATTTCAAAGATAAAATCATATATAACGTAAAAATTAAAAATCTTTAATTAATTATTTATTATATAATATAAAATTTAAATCTTATAATAATATAAGGAATAAGATGAAGATAAAGAAAGTGATTATGAATAAGTAAAAAACGGAATTAGATATGTATAAAAATCTCTATTACAAGCTGTAGAATAAGAAAAATTATAAATATAATAAATACAATAAAACTGAAAATATTAAATTATATTATTTTTTATATATTTATTAATTTCATTTTTGAAAAAAAATTAAATAATAAGAATAAATAAAAAATGATTTACTATTATAAATATATTTTTTTATATTTTTATTAAATAATTATTTTTATTTAATGTAAATAATAAAAAAAAAATGTATATATATATATAAATAATACAAACATATATTTATTTGAGAATTTATATTACAAAAAATATAATAGTATATTTTATTATTTAATATATATTCTTTTTGTTTTGTATATTAAATTTATTTAATATATTAAATTTTTTATATTATTTATATAAATTAATTTTATTTTTTTATATATATTTAAATTAATAATTCATTATATAAATATTTATTATTAAATTATTGATAATATTATATTTTTTATTCCATTTTTTTTTTTAATATTTTTACTTACATATATTTTTTGTTATATAAATTTTTTATAATTTTTTTTATTATAATAATTTTTAAATTTCTTTTTATTTTTTATTTTTATATTAAATTCCACATTTATATGCTTTATTTATATATTTTTTTTTTATTTATATAGTTGTATGCTATTACCTTTAAATTTTTGAAAATATTAATAATAAATTATAAAATACTTTTTTTAAAAAAATTATATTATTCTATATAAAATAATTTGTTAATACTAATATAAATAATGTAAATATTGTATTTTAGTTATATAAATATTCGTAATTACATTTTAATAAAAAATTATATATAATGTAAAAAATTTTATTTATAAAGAATAAATATGATTTATATGTAATTATAATTTTTTTCTATTCTTGATATAATATTTATAATGCATTTTGTTTATATAGATTATGAATTGTAAAAATTTTATTCTATAAATTTTTTAATAATTTTTATATGCTCTATACAGTATAATAATATTAATTAAATATCAAATAATTTTAATTTATTGTTACAAAGATTTTACAGCAAAGTAAATATTTATAATAAATGTATATTTTATAAATATTCGATAAGATAAAATATATTTTGTTGTTTCAAATGTATAGTTATTTTTATAAAAAGTTATTAATATTTTATAAAACATATACTTATATGCTTTTATAAATTACTATTTTTATTATTATATTAATTTGGAAAAAAAAATTAAAATAAAATATAAATAATAAAGAATATTATTTTTTTATTAAGATTATTTTTAAAAATATTAAATTTTATCATTTAAGTAAATATTACTAATTAAAAGTTAAAAATAGAAGTAATAAAATTAAAAATTTATAATATATTATCAAATAAAGTTTTAAATAATAATGATTTTTATAAATATTACATTCATTATTTAAAATTATATATTTTAGTAAATTTATAAAAAATTTACAATTTTTATTTTATTTTACTTAATTTATATATATTTTATGTATAATAATAATATTAAAATAATAAAGTCTTAATATAGAATATTTATATTATATCATTATAAATATTTAATTAATATAAATAATTTAAATTATATATTTTTTTTTTTATAAAATAAAAAAAGTTAATAAAATTTTAAACTTATATTAAAAATTATAATTATTATTTTAATTAATAATAATAAAATACTATATATAATTAAATTTTATAATATTTTTTATTTTTAGTATTTCAATTGATTTAAAAAAAAAATATATATATAAAAATTAAAAAAAAAAAAAAGATTAATCTATCTATATTATAATTATAAAAAATAAAAATCCCTTATCCAAAATAATAAAGTTATAAATTTAAATTAATAAAATAATAATAATAAAAAAATAAATACAAATACATTTATTTTTTTATTTTTTTTTAAAAAATAAAATAAAACAAAAAATGAATATAGATCTTTTCGAAAACATATTAAGAGATTTCTTCAATTTCTAATCCAAACTAGAAAACCTTTAATTAAATTATACAGACCAATACATATAAAGGCGATAAAAATACGAAAAAGAATACATTCCCAACCTCACAGAAATCAAAGAACTATATTAAGCTGAAGAAAATGCAATTCAAATAACTAAATATATTGATAATTTCAGCTAAAACCTATTAGAATTATATACTTATTTTAAAATAATATAGAATAAGTTGATTAAATAATGTAAATAACAAAATAGGAATAACATTAATATTAAGTATATATTATATATCTATTATTATTATTATTTATTTGTATATTTTAATAGTAATAAATATAAGATATCTAATAATCATTTATAAACCTTTAATAAGAAAAAGATCAAATTGAGAAATAATTATTTGAAAATTAAGATAAATAAGATGAATAAACAGCTCAAATAAATCATTTAAATAAGCTCATTTTACATTATTAAAATGAAATATAGGTTTTATAAAATACTAAATAAAATATTCATCTAGAAAAAAAACTTATTCAAGTTCTTTTCTGTAATAAAATGATGAAATTTATCAAAAAGAGGAGACTAATTAGTAATAACTTACAAAATTAGAACAAAAAACACTCTAAAATGAAAATTATATTGAAAAAAAAGAAGAATAAGAAGAAAAGGAAGAAAAAGAAGAATAATAATAATAATATAAATGTACTGTTTGTATTACCAAAGATGAAGATAATCATAATTTAAAATAAAAAAACAATCATTTGATTTACTAAAAAAATGAATTAGAAATCAAATATTTAAATCTTTAAAAAGAAAACGAATTAAATTTATAAAAAATAGCTTTAATATAATAAGAAAAGGAATATTTAATTAAAACTAAATAATAATTAATTAAATAATTAAAAGAAAATATATTCCAAAATTCAATAAATGATAAAAAAATTAAGAAAGGAATATAAATAGTTAGGAAGATTTAGATAAAATATAATATAAAAATGATAAGAAATATAGTTTATTTAATGAATTGAGTAAAATAAAGACACAAAAAAAAGAAAAATATACAAAAATTAATAATAATTATGAAAATAGTTCTTCAATGTTTTCTCCATTTTAAAATTCAAGGTAAAGTAGTAACATTAAATTTTTATAATAAGCTATTATTATTAATGATTTTACAGCAGTTATAGAATAAAATAATTCTTAAGAATAAAATAATATAGAAAATATATAAGAATGCAAAAAAAAAGAAAAATTATATTAAGATAACTTATTGTAATAATAATAGGAAAATATTAATATAAAAACTGGAAATATTCAAAATTCAAAATAGAAAAGATGGTATGATTTTTTAACAAAATAAATAATTCTATTTATTTTAGTACCTCTTAGCTTAGTTATTAATACTAAAAATTTTAATAAAGAGTGAAATTTTGTATTGAAAATGCATTATAAAACATTATCTGCAATTTTTTGATAGTTTATATAAAAAAAAAAAAATATTTTTTTATTTTATATACTATTGTATAAAGGAAAAAAATATTTAATTAGGCATTTTACAATATAATATGAAAAAATAATATACATATATAAATCTATATATAGATATAAATCTATATATATATATATATATATTTTTATATTT